>NC_034434.1:2660069-2681805 GCF_002078875.1 Numida meleagris | reverse complement strand
CCGCCCCGCCGGCAGCCACCATGAACAAGCTGTACATCGGGAACCTAAACGAGAGCGTGACTCCGGCCGACTTGGAGAAAGTCTTCAACGACCACAAGATCTCCTTCAGCGGGCAGTTCCTGGTCAAGTCCGGCTATGCCTTTGTGGACTGCCCCGACGAGCAGTGGGCCATGAAAGCCATCGAAACTTTTTCGGGTAAGCGGTGTCCTCCGGCCTTTTCTCTTCTCGCCCGGAGAGCTGCGGGACACCCCCGGGGCTCATGCTCGGGTGGGGAGCGGGGGGGTTCGGGCCGTTACGCCCCGTCGGGGTTTGCATCAGGGAACGGTGCGCGGGGGCAGACCCCGCTTCTCCCCCTGTAACTGCGAGCGAGCAGTGGGGGGGTGGAAGAGAGGGGCCCTCGCTGCTCCCCACGGTTCCCCCCGGCTTCAGGGGGCTGCACGGTGCCCGTGCCGACGGTGCTTGGCGCGGGGGTCCCGTCGCGGCACTGGCGGTGGGGTGGGACTTTGGCCATTTTGATTTCAAACTGGGTTTCCTGGGGCATGTGATGCGCGGAGGAGCGCGAAGGTCGCCATGCTGCTCGCAAGACGGGGGGGGGGGGGAAGGAGGAAAAAAAAAAAAAAAAAGCTCCCCGGGAAGCAGAGAATTTTTGAAAATGTTGGAATTTTTTTCCCTCGCCCAAAGCTTCTCCCTCCGGGCTCTCCTCATTGCTGCTCCCCTCTTCCCCTCCCTCCCCCCAATTAATAAATAAACCGGCGGTGAAGAAATCCGCCCCATTTTCAAAGAGAAATCCATTTCTAGCATGGAGCGGAGTTAAAATTTTGAGCCTTTGAATGGGGAGGAGGAGGAGTGATCTGCCCAGAGGAGTTCTGCACGGCTCAAACGCACAGAATTAAAGATGAAAAATTGATCTTAAAATATTATTCTTCGTTTTCTCTTGTTCAAAGCGGAGCAGAATGGAGGGATTAAATATTCCTAAGGAACATTGTTCAGACAGCAAACTCACCACTCCCTCCCTCCGCTCCGCATTTGAAGTCGGTCTTATATTTAATATAACACGCTGGTGAAGTGATCAGAAAACGCATTTTTGTGCAGTTTGTGGTAATTGGAATTAAATGGGAAGTTTCACATGATAGAATGTTACCCAGAGCTTTCTGACCACTCCGCCCAGATCGTAAAAAACAACCACATTTTGTTTTTAGGGAAAGTGGAGCTTCATGGAAAACAGCTAGAGATTGAACACTCAGTACCTAAAAAGCAAAGGTAATATGGTGTTTTAATTTCTTTTTTTTTGTGTGTGTGTGGGGGAAATAATAATAACGTAAGAGGAAGGAGGCAAAAAAATTATATCCAAATATGTGCATGTGGAATGAGATATGGTGGTGGTTTGGCTTTAGGTATGGCCCAGTGAGGAGAGGAGCAGTTCTGAGGATCAGTGTTCCATTTCTTATCTTTAGGGTATTTTTAAAGAAAACTTTTCTTTGAGATTAAGTTTTTCTTCTGTTTGTTTGTTACAAAAAAAAAAAAACCAAATAAAACCAACAACCCATGTCCTGACGATTCGCCGTCCATTCACCCAAGTGATGAATGGCGTTCAGGGTTGGGATTTTCAAACTTGTGGCACTGGAAGAATTTCCCAGCATTGCTCCGCGAAAAAGGCAAAAAAGCTTTTGTGATTTTGACAGAAAGGCCAAGTTTTTAAAAGTGCTGTTTGCTTATTTCTTGTCAACGGGTGAAATTTGCTGGGATGGAGGGCGAGGGCTTAAAACGAACGCCTGTAATTAGATAAAAATGGGGCTGGCTGTGTGTTGGAGTGGGCTTTCAGCCTGGTGATGTGGGGTGCTGGTCCAGATCCTGGCTGCCCCCCAACTTCTTGTTTTTGGGGCCAGAGCCCCATTTCCTTGCGCTGTCCCCGGGTGTCGCGGCCCGGCTCGGCCTACCCAGCCCTCCCCATCTTCTTGGCCCTTTGTTGCTGAGGGCGCGCGGGACGCCGGGCCCGGAGGGCCCTGAGAGGGGCAGGCAGTGAGCTGCTGGGCCCGGGGGGGTTCACTGTTGTGTGTGGGGGTCTTTGGGGGGATCCTGTTCCCTCCTCAGAGCTGGGTGAGCTCTCCTCAAGGCCCGGTGCCTGTGCTGGGCCATGCAGCCGCTCCGCCACGTGATGGGGCGACCGCCCCAGCGCTCAACGTGGTGGAGAGGGAAACTCTTCCTCCCTAGACTCTGGGGGTTTCCTGATGGCTGTGAACCCCTTTAGGGAGCCTGTGTGCCACCTGGCTCCGTTGGGGGGCTGTGTGGGGTTTGGCAGCGGTCCCTTCCTTGTAGGGGGCCATGCCCCGTGGTGGGGCCGACCCCAAAGGCAGAACTCCATTTAATAATGTCCCGTGTAGGGTTTTCCAGACCCTCCTCGTGGAAGGGAGATCGATATCGGTTGTTATAACGCTCGGAGTCTCCCTGTGGCTCCCATATCAATGAATCTAAGTGTGTTATTGGAAAGGCAATTACCCTGCGAAGGGTAACACAATAACGCTCAAAAATAAATCAGGAAAAAAAAAAAGGGGAGGGGGTTGCAGCATGATTTTTTAAAATTATTTGTAGTACTTCTGGATGATCGGTGGGTTGGGGGAGCAGATAAAATCTCAGAGTATTTCCCTGCTCCCCTCTTTCCCCTCTGACTTTTGCTAAGAGCACTCCGGGAGAAATTCAATGGAAATGTAAATATTTCTTTGGCGTCTGTAATTCAAAGAAATGCTGGGTGAAACTTTACAATGGGTGGAAGCAAAGGGAAGGTTCGTTAGCGTGGTTTAATGAGAACCAGGAGAAGTACAATTCATTACGTTTCGTTTCTAAATCCCGGGCTGGGGGCGAGAGGGGGCTTTGGTTTGAGCCCCACAGCCTCGTCCGCTGCCTTTAAAGCTGCAGGAGCCATTTTTGCTGTTGACTTTCTTCATGTGCTTTGCTGGAAATCGTTTCCACCGCCGAGATGGGGTGGCTGGATGCTTGGTGCAGTGGTTGCTACAGTTTCTTTGCCTCAGTTTTGGGATGCAAGTTTGTGTTTCTGGGTCAGCAAAGGCAACTGTGGCACAGTTGTAAACTCTGCAGGTTGTTGGTGGACTTTTCTGCCTGTTTTGCTTTCCTCCCCTCTGCCCCTCTCTCTGGATAAAGGCTGAAGCGATGGCACTGTCTCTGTTTTGAAGTTGTTGCTTTTTTTTTTTTCTTCTTCTTCTTCTTTCTGCTTGTTTTTAAGTCTGGATTTTCCAGTTTAAAGGCACAGAGAGCAGGATATGGTTAATTAAGTGTGAGCAGAGAGGACAAAATCAGACGGGTTTTGATGTGATCTAAAACAACCCATCTCCCCCACCCCCCAGTCTTGCATTTAGATAGACTTATTTTAGTGCAGAAATGTGGGAGAACAGGTGATGGTCAGTGATGTGCTTTCCAGATAACTTATAAAATAAAACTCAGCTTTATGGTTGTATTTCTTCTCGTTAAAATTGCAAATATTAACATTCAGCAGAACCGAGCTGGGTGCTTTTGGAAAGAAATGTGTGCGATGAAATTACATGTTGTAAATAAGTCATCCCTGCTGATGTATTTCCTTCGTTAAGACCCATCTTGTGCTTAAATCCTGTGGCAAAAATGGGTTAAAAAAAAGAGAGAATTTGTTAATATGGCGTGAGAGAGTGACTGGCGTGTGCACCAGAATTTGCACTGAGGATAAACTGATTTAGAGTTGTTTAATTACAGTGATTTTTTTCAAACAGCACTCAAAGCTGCAACTTATCTTAGTAATTATAGGGAACTATTTTGGAAAAAAAAAAAAACAACAAAACTTAAAAATATCAGGCTGTAAAAAATGAGTCATTGGTGGTAAATAAGTTGTTTCGTTAAAAACTGAGTTTAAATAAGTCTAACCGTTTGTTAAATGCATCTTATTGCTGTTTTGGTGTAGCTTTTTTTCCTGTAACTTTGCTGATAGAAAAACTTGGGGAAAGCTAAACATGTGTTTTCTACAATCTGGAAAGTGATTATTTCTATTCTTTGGAAGGTTAAAAATAATTTTAAAAATATGTTTTTAAGACAAGAAAAAAAAAAAAGCTTGGTTTTCCAAGTTGAGATGAAAAAAAAATCAGTATGGGGGTAGGTGGGAGCTCCAAACCTGAAAAGAGCTCAGTAGAGAACATTAGAAAGAATGAATGAAGGAAGGAAGGAGGAGGGGCGAGGGGGGGAAAAAAGTGAATCCATCAAGCAGACATTCCAAATATGAGGAATGTGGAAGTGAGTCGACCAGAGAGAATGAAACCGAGTAATTGGGGGGGAAGAGGGAGTTGGGTTGATAACAGCCAGTAGGCTTAAAGCTGGAAGGGTTTTGCACTGGGTGTTTTTTAAGTAGAGGTCATTCCTGAAGCACTCATGTTCAGAAGGGTCAGTGAGCTCCTGAGTAGAGGTGGGAATTATGAAATGGTATTAAGGACGTGGAGGTACGGAGTAGTGCATGGAATCGGATGGAGAAACCCTAAAGCTCTGATTTCTCTTATTTTATTTTATTTTTTTAGTCCTTGTTTGAAATCTGTTTGCTCGCTGGGGAAATGCTTCGTGTGTGTAATCATGCAATTAATTGTAATGGGAAAATGTAAGACTTTTGATAGCAGCTAGCGTGCTCTCTTTGTAAATAGGAATCAGAAAACTCCCCTTTCTCCCCCGTTTTATTTTAATTGTGTGAAAATTGAACAGGGGAAACAACAACAACAAAAAGTTTGGTAGTTCTTTTTCACGTCAAACAAAGGCGTTCTCCGGAATATGGAGACAAAACATATTCTTAATCCATTCCTAAGATAACTCCCCTTAAAACAGCTCTGTTTTACAAGTTATAGTCTTATTAAAAAATAATTAGGGGCACCCGTGTTCACAGCAATGTTTGCAAATGGCGAGGCAGGAGGAACACTCCTTTCCGAGGATGTTTCATGTGGTTTGGTTTGTTCCTACATCTCTTGATCCCCCCCAAATAGTGGTGGTAATGTTGAGTTCTTTGGATTATTCTGAGTGCCCATCTTTGAGCCGGGAGCTCCACGACGCTGAATTTGGGCTGCTGAGATCGTTTGGAAATTAATGCGTTTTAACGATTTCCAGGTAGAAAAACTAGAAATAATTTGTAATTCAGTTAGGGATTAATAATTTGTCAGCAAGTTTCATCACTTAGGTTCAGAGCTGGGCTAATTTAACCAATTTTAACATACTGGGGAGGAGCAATGTATTTAACAGTTTGCAGTCTGAAGTTAAAGAAATTATTTCCCCCTCTCCAAGCAGGAGCAAGGACAAGAAATGGCAATTTAGCCATAAATTCTGTAGCCTCAAGTTTAGAACCCATTGGAGATGGAGTTTGTCCTGCCTAGACGCCCTTTTAGTGTTTGGTTTTGGAATTTAGAAGAACAGAATAAATTTGGTGGCGATAAAATAGACCTGCCACATCAGTGGCAGTTCCAAGGGCTGAGTCCCCTTCTCCAGTTTAACCTGTCTTTCTGTCTTTGCCTTTGAGGTTAAAAAACAAGCAAACAAACCTCAGAGATACGGATAAGGGAAGTGGGGTTAAAGTACTTGCTTTGAAAATGGAGACCTTTCAGAATTAATAAAATAAAATTAAAAAAAGTAGAGGGTTTCTCCCCCCCCCCTCCCCCCCACCTCTCCCAGCCTGAGCCCCCAGAAATGTTAATGTTTTCCAGAGTCAGCAGTGGGTTTGGGGGGGGGGGTTGAGAGGACGGGGTTAGCCCAGGGCTCTGCAGCTTGGGGGAGTCGGGGGGGGACAGGAGGAACTGCCTGCAGCCCCTTCCCCTCTGCAGCACGTGCCTCGTTTCCCAGTGTGCTGAATTTAGCAATCTGGGGATGTCTGCCTGCTACTTCAAGGCAGCTAGGAAGGATTTTATTTTTTCCTCCGTTCCTAACGATGCTGCTAGTTCTATCAAGCAGCTGGTTTGGTAAACCCTGTAGAGATGGAGCTGTACCTGCGTGGCACGGGGGGGAAATGGGAGCCTGAAGTGTAGCGAAGCACTGGGGGTCACCAGAGCCTCCCCCAAAAAGTGAGGAAGGGAGGACAAATGAGCAGGAGAAGGGAGTTGTAGCCCTGAGTTTGCCGTTTTCTTTTGAGAAAATGCATTTTGGAGGAGTAGCAGAGACTTTTTGGGGGGTTTTGATTCAGTAGAGGGGGGGAAAAAGAAGTCAAACGTTGTAGGTGAAAACTCTCATTTTCAGCATACCTGGAGGCACTGATAGCTTAAAGTGAAGGTGTGAGCTCCGAAGTCACCCTCTTGAGCTGCATGAATCTTCCAGTTAGTGGGGGAGGGGGTTTCCCAGCCACCGAGCAGGCTGGGCTGATAGAAGGGATAGCAGGGGGAAATCAGCAGAAATTCATCCCTCCTCCTCGCTGCAAGGACTGGGGGGGGGCTGAGCCTTTTCTATCTTTAACTCCTTATCCTGCCCTGTTTGATGTGTTCGGAGAACCTGGAGGAATCCTGTGCTGAGTGCCTGTGGGGGTTTAAAAAATGCATTTCCCAGGAAAGTTTTAAAAAAAATGTAGTAAAGCAAGGGCAGGGAGAAAAATGCATCGGGGATGGGGGTAACGTCCTGCAGCATCCTGCCTCTGCTCTGAGTTGCTTTTGCTTCTCTGAGATGTGTTGCTGAGGCAGTTGCGGGATGGTCTGCTTGCTAGGGAAGTTTTTTCTCCATTTTATTTTATTTTAATTTATTTTGAAGTAGTTAAAAACCCAAACCTGGGACGGGAGGTGTTCCTGTCCGCTCCAGAAATCTGTGTGTTGTGTTATCCCGACTGCATTCCCACGTCATCTGGGCATTCCCTGGGTGTGTGTGTAAATTGTGTTGTGAATTTAGCTCAGAAACTTTGCTGGACTTCACGTGAAAACTGTCCCTGTATCCCGGATGCTGGGGTGGGGGGTTGCAGAGTCTCCTCTTTTCCTTATTCCTGTAAGGGATGCTGTGGGGGTGAGTGCAGCTCTCTGCCCTTGCTGCTTGTTTTCTGAGGATGTGCAAGCTGCTCTGCTTCAAGACCCACGAACCTGCAACAAAAAAAAACCCAACGGGGATGGGTGGAGGAAAGAGACCTCCTGGTCCCTGCCCCCCCGAGCCCCACTGTGAAACTGATGGAGATGCCCCAGACCGAAGCAGGAGGGTTTGTAGAGCTCAGACATAGGTACAGCCCCTGGGAAAATGAAGTGTTCTTCCGTTGGGAAGTGAAGTGTCAGGTGTTGTTTAAAGCTGGTGGTCTTAAGCCCGGGGTGCATCATCTTTCTGATTTAATCACCTACTGAATGGGAGAGGAGACTGCTTTGCCATCTGTTTGTGTTCGGCGTCCCTAGCACGCTCCTGAAGATGCTGGAGGGGTCTTGGCAATTTTAAATACAAAGATTAACATGAAAAATCACGCTTTAATTGAAGCCCACTCAGTTTTTTTTTTTTTTTTTTTCCCCTTGGACAGAGGCAGCAATGAATGGGGCATTGTGGAAAAGGGTCTCGCAGGGGCACCAGCCTCTTTTAGCTTGATGCCCCTGCGCTGGCTCCTGCCACCCTTCCCCATAGGTGACGCTGCACGACCGTGCCCCATCCCCTGGGGTTTGGCTTCGTTTGGAGAGCGTTGGGCTTGGTGCTAGCTAGCATGCAGAGGGGAGGTTTCGTGGGCTCTGCAGGTGGGTGCTGGCTCTCAGGAGCTGCACCAAGAACAGAGGGGGTTTTCTGGAGCTTCTCGCTGGAGGCGGTGGGCCAGGAGCTGGCAGGGCTGGAGGGGAGGGGTGTTGCTGGGGACAGCAGCCAGGAGGGCGCTGCCAGGGCAGAGGCACAGGAGCGAGAGCATCCCAAGCTGCTGCAGCCCTCGATGCCAAAGAGCAGAGGAGGAGCGCAGCCTTTCTGCCAGAAAAAGAGAAAACAAACGAGCGGAGAAATCTGTCCGTCCGCTCGTCTCCGAGGAGCCCTCGCAATCCATCAGGAAATGGGTCATTTATTTTATTGTGACTGACGCTCGGGAGCTCTGACATTGGTCAGAGCTGAAATTTCACACTTTTCTGCCTGCCTTCGTTGTCTGGTCTGCACGGAGGAAAGCGGCCGAAGGAGGACAAAGCGCGAATCCACGCGCGGCCCCGGCGGAATCGGGTCCGTGATTTCCACGAGCCATCCGCCAGGTCGAGCTCCCCACGCTGCTGTAATAAGACCATAATAAGAGCAGCAGCAAGGCGTGCAGCGGGAGCGTGCGCAGCTGGCGGGGCTCCACGTGCAGCGCGGTGCGGATCCTGCACCATCCAGCGGCACCGCGCGGTGTAAACAGCGCCGGAGATCACAGTGAAATTGATTTGCACAAAAAGGGAGCAAGTTCGAGTCGGATGAAGGTCCCGCGCGGCCGCTTGCTTTTACAAGTTGAAAGCGTGGTTCCTCGGGGAGCCAGGCTCCTTGCTGGAGTGCGGGACAGACGGGGGGGGGGGAATGGCTCCGGATCTCCAAATGAAAGGAAGGGGGGGAGTGGGGGGGGGAGGAGGAATGCACTTTGTGTTTGCGATTGGAGCCAGATTTTTCAAGTTGTATTTAAGCATCTCAGGAGAAGCTACGTTTTCGGAAGTGATTAGCACCTGATGCTTTGGGTGCTCCTGAAAAATCTGCCCGTTGTGGTTTCTCCTTGTTTTTCCTTCTCCAGATGATGCCCGGAAGGCTCAAGCAGTGCTGTCCCTCTGGTGCTGCTGCTGCAGAGGGTGCTGCCTGCTTGGAGCAGCTGCATTAGGGCCTCCGAGGTGGGGCATGAATGCCATCGGTGCAGGCTCTTAGATTTAGAGGAGTTGCTTGTCCCACTGCTTTCATGCTCTTAGCTGTGCTGAGAGCCATTGCACTTATTGCTTGGGGTATAAAGCTTGTCAGATGCGGGATTTGGGGAGCGTAGATCCTCCTGGTGTGTGTGCATTGAGAAGAGATCGGGATTCGGAGATTAAATGCAATGTCATGGCACTGAGTTGTGCACAGGTGGGGGTGGAGTAGTACAGGAGCCCTCCATTCTCACTTCTGTCTGTTTTCTCTGGCATGTGTCACCTGCAAAGCGACTGCCTTTGCTTAAACTCTTGCGTGATTCAGGGCTGTGGGACCAGACTTTCTGGATACGTTGTGTGCAGAGAACCCCCTGCAAGTAACTGGTATCTGTTTTAAGATGCCCCAAACAAAATAGCTGTAAGGTGTTGGGAAATGCTGTATCTCCAACAGGAAGCATCACGGGGTGGGATGAGCTCTTATATCTTATATCCAGGGCTGTCAATCTTATCCAGACTATTCTTTGTTTAATACTGGCTGCGTCTAAGCAGACTTGGGCACCAGTGTGAGTAGGGTGTGTATATACACACATAGATAAATATTTGTGAGTGAGTGTTTTCTTGTCTACGGTTCAAGCCTCAGGCACAGAAGTATTTACAATCAAACTGATCGAATGAACAAAGAATAAAAGAAAATTGTGATGTCCTCTGTAGGGAGGAAGAGGCTGTGGCTGCTGTGTGTGCTCTTCTATGGGCTGGGGAGCAATTCCAGAAGAAGCCATAGACCTCAAATAAGTTTTGTGCTTTTAGACTTGGCCTCACAAGTCTCCCAAGGACGCACTTCTAAAAGGAGAAGTCGCCCTTCCCAAGTCAGTGCTGCTGCTTCAGTATGTGCTGAATTTGAGCCCAAGCGTACGATGTTAGATGAATGTCATGCACTCACTGATGTGCATTTGGTTACAGCAGAACCAATAGTGCACCCAGTTCCCCCAGCATCTGCATCCTCTTCTTGCCTATGGCAAAGGTGCCAGCAGCTGTGGCTCTTCTATTTGATGCTTTTTGTGGCGAGCAAGCCGCTCTGACTTCTTTAGAACTGTGGCTTGAGTGAGAAGTTTGCATTGGTGAGTCTCCGTGCATGCTGCCTGCCTGCCCTGGCTATCTGTGTGATGCACATTTTATATTCAGTTTCCCCAAAAGTTGTTTGTGTGGCTTTGAGAGCCGCTTTCTGCCGCTGTTTGTGCCAGTAAAACTTGGCCACGCGAATGCTTATGGAAGGCACAGGGGAGAGAGGGCATGAACGTGTCTGTGGGGAATTCCCTTAGGGAAAAAATCCAGATCAGATATTCCGGGAGCTTTGGACAGGATTTCCCTAACGGTGCATGGAGTTTATTGGGGGGTTGTGTGTGTCTGTTTGGGTTTTCATGTTGCCTGTGCTGAGGTCCTGGTGGGCTTTCAATGGCTTTGCTGAGAAGCCTCTGTAATGAGGTGGGCTGCAGCGAAGTAGAAGAGCCCCATCCTTGCAGTTTCCCAGCTCTCGCTCTGTCTTACCCAAGCTTCAGCCTTTTCTGCTCTTAATCCCGACCCCCTTGTTATAAATACATATAAAACAAAATGAAAGGGACAAGTGTAAGGTAAACTTCCCTGTTTGGAAAACATACATCTCTTCAGGTGCTCGTTCTGCTTTGGTGTGAGAAGGGGGAGGTCTGAGCATCCCTTGTGTCACCTTGTACCAAACATTGGGGACCTAAGGAGGAGCACAGCTGCAGCCATGCAGGCTCTGCGGGTGCCGCCTTGGTGGGTTGGTTGGCCCCTTTCCTCCTGCTCCCAAAGGCCGTGATTTTGGTGGGCTCTGTGTGGAGAATCGTTTTTAATATTTCAGCGAAGAGCTTAGATCGTGTCGTCTTAGAAAAGCTTTGCTTTGCCCTCTTCTCCTTTCCAAAGAGGAAATGTGAGAGTAAGTCTTCCTGGCTTCAGCTGGATTTGGTGGAGGACTACTTCTGTTTAAAATTTATGCCAGAAATAGAGGGGGGAAAAAATCTCATTTTTTTGTTTCTCTTTACCTTCCCTTAGGGAGAAGCACGGAAGTGTCTTGGTATCACTTGTCAGTGGAAAGATAATGTAGCACTCTTAACCCAATTTGGGCTCAACCACAGCCTTGGTCGTGACACCCAACCCACCCTGGGATTTTTGTGCTTTCCTTGTTGGGATGAGCCCTGTGCACAGACCCGTGGGAGCTCCTAAAGAGTCTGTGCTGAGCTTCATGGCACGTGGGATGTGATGGGCGATGCCATGTGGGATACAGTGAGAAGTGTGATTGGGGATGCAGTGAGAAATGCAACAGGTGATGCCATGGGGGATGCAATGAGGGATGAGGTGGGCAATGCCATGGGTGATGCCATGTGGGATGCGATGAGGGACACAATGGGCGATGCCATGTGGGGTGCTTGGAGCTGTCTCACCCTCTCCAGGTTGTTGGAGGGCTGAAAAGCCTCGTGGCACCTCATTGCCCAAACTGGGATGGCTGGTAGATCTGAGGATGGCATCACGGGTTTCAACTTGAGTCTTGGTGAAAGGGTCTCCACCTTTGTGTTAAGCTTGTGAAAGAGGATGATCTGTGTCATAACTTCTGGATTCTCACTAGATTCCTGTGACAAGTCCGCTTGGATCATGGAGGGCTTATCTGCGTGCAGTGACTGTGCTGGTTTAACCTGATTTGGCTTGAAAACTGATTCAGTGCCACTGGTGCACAGCCCTGCGTGGTGACTACCTCACTGCCTTAGGACCCAGTTTTATCTGACAGATCTGTACCCATCAGGATGAGGGTCGCAGCGTTGTGCTGACACACGTGAAGTTGATGGGGACATGAATCTCTGCAGCTCCCCTGAGCTTTAGCAGAACCCTTCCTTCCCATCTCCCCTGCTCGAACTTCTCTGAGCCTGTGGTGTTTGTTTGTAGGGCCTCTGAGCCAATGCCCCACTGTCCTTGAACTGGAAATATAGAAGAAAAAGGAGGCTCTAAGCAAGCTATGTGAAACATAGAGTGACACCTGTCAATCATCTGGTAAAGATGCTTAAATATTAACAAATTTAAGTGGCGTAAGACCTGTCATAGAGCACGTGTGTAGTGGGTTTTGGGGTCCCCGCTGATGTCAGCTGCTTTGCAATGCCTGAACTCACCCTGAAGCAGCCCCAAGCCCACAGCACCGTCAGAGCCACTGGAAACCAGTTAGAAAGGGGCCCTGGGAACTGGAGGAGGGCAGAAGTGCCCTCTGGTGGCAAAGACAAGTGGGTGCCACCAGCTGAAACCTTGGCTACAGCGTCCGAATGGGGGTGGTGACAAAGGGACGGGGGGTTGGGATGACCATGCTGTGGGTTTCACGCCATCTGAGCTTTTATTTTATGCATTGTTGGATTTGGGGGGGGAGGACAGCAGGAAACCTGGCGGGCTGGCATCTATTGTGCTGGTGGTTCCCGGAGGTGTGTGGTTGGGAGAGAATCCTTGAACGCACCCTCAGGATCTTTTCTGCTCAAAATCAGTCCCGGTGGGTGAAGGGAAATGCTCTGAATGCGGTCAGAATAAATAAAATCAGGGAAAAATAACACAAACCAAAATGCAGTGGAGTTGGAAACGCTGGCTTTGACGCTTTGAGGACGAGCGGATGCTGCTGCGTGTTCCCTCGCCCCACTGCTTTGGTGGTGGTTGCGTTGTGCTGCTCTCCAGGATAATGGTCGTGCTTTGAGATATGCAAATGAGAGATGAGCTGAGGAACAAGTCGTCGTTCTTCTTTTCCCCTCTCTACATGTAATATCTGCAGGAAGACTGCCTCTAAGCATTTCATATGTTCCCATATTTGTAGTCCAGCCCGTGCTCAACTGCAGCCAGCACCAGCTCATGGATCGTACTGGATGAAGGTCAGTTTGAGATTTGCTGTTTTGGATCTTCTTCAGGGATGAGAACCTCTTAACTTGTGTTACTGGGCCTGAGCTGCTGTGGTTGGAGTTTGCTGGGAAGGAACCGGTGCATCCCAGTGAGGTTTGGAGCTGGGTTGTGGGAGCCCACCAAGCGTAGCTTGGGCTTGGCTTTGGGGCGTGTTCTGAGCATCAGAGTCTTTCAATAAATGGCAACCTGCCAGCAAATTAGGATGGAAAGATAATGGATGCATTGTGTAAAACCCATCTGTCTTTCCTCTCTATTACTTACTGTTAAACTTGTCCTGTCTGCAGATACTTGATGGATTGATTTGGCAAGGACTAACGGCAGTGGTCTGGGGGATGGTTAGTCTTCCTCTGGGCTGGTTGAGGATAAAGGTTTTGAGAGATTTCTTTGAGATTTCTTGCCTCTTCTGAGCTGTGAGGTGTTGGCACTCAGTTGGGTTGACGTGAGCTCCATGCCAGCATCATCTACCTGGGATCAGTGGGGGAATGGAATGAGGTAGCACAGCAGGTTCATAAAGGAAGGAATATGGGGTGGTATTTCTTCCAGCTCTGGGCATCAGCCACTCCTTCCTTCTGTGCCTGAGCTGTAGCACTTCTTGTAAAGACAAGACTGAGTTTTCTGTGGCTTTCAAGGGGTGTTCATGGGCAACTTCTTGTTCTTGGCATCTCCCTGAAAAAAAATCTCATCAATTATTAAGTGTGATTCCAAAAAAGAGCTAATGGGGAGAAACCAATTAGACAGATCTATTAGTCCAAGATCAAATTCTGGTTGCCGAGATGATTGATGGGAAGGATTAATCATGTTGTGCTTGCTTGCCAGAGATAACTGCTAGCCAGGGTGAGTGGGACCATGTGAGGCTGTTGCATGGAGGATGCATTCTTCCAAAATCCCAGGGTTGGTTTACTTCTGTGCTTCTCCAGCTACAAGAAGCTGATTGTCTTTGTTAACTTCCTAAGGGCATTTTCTCAAGAGGGGCCTTGTGGATCATTTCTGGATCCAATCTTCAAGGGATGAGCTTGAAAGAACACAAGATGCTTTTAGAACGAAGGGTGTGATAAGAGCCACATGTATCCCAGTGAAGGATATTGCAGTAAGTTGGTTTGCTGCTCCAGCTGCATTCAGTTGAGGTCTGGAAGTGTCATGGTTTTGCACAGGGAACCTGCAGTGTTGTTGTGTGATGGTTCCCAATCTCAGAGCTCTGCTTTCAATACAAGCTTAGGAGAAGGCTTTCCTGTGGTTCCTCCTCATGCCCACGTTGAGGCTTTTTTCTACCAAACCACAAAGGCTACAAAATTCAAACCCGAGCCTGCAGCACCTCGGGGAGGAGCAGGGTCAAGTGGGTTGCAATGAGAAAAAAATTCAAATATCTCTGCCTCTGGTTAAGTATATCTCAAACCTTAATGATGCTGCTTCCAAGGAAGCAGTAACTCTGGGCGTGCTTGAGCATCGCCTGGTGAATTTGGGACGTGGCTTTGTTGGCTTTTCTCTTGCCTTATGTGTCAGCGAGTTTAATAGCATGCGGGGAAGCCAAGAGCTATGTCAGCTTGCAAAGCGAAGTGAAAATCAAAGGTGAAGTGGCTGAAGCCTGGGGCAGATCCCGGCTGGACAGCCCTGGTGGTGCTGGGTTGTGCTCAGAGGTGTGATGGGGAGCAGGTGCTTCCCTCTCTGTGCTCTTATCTCACTGTCAGTGAAGCGAGTACAGGGATGATATTCCCGCCTCACAGAGATGCTGACAAATTGAAAGCATATCAATTTGTAAGGGGAAAAAACTCGTGATTACAGCTACAACTTTTCTCCGAGTCTCCCAGCAATGTTTGTGTCTTAGCAACCACATTTTCCTATTTAAAAGTGTTTAAAACATTAAGAACCACTACCAACAACACATTAAGCGCAGGATTAAGTGCTTTCCTGAATCAAAGCTTAACTAGATAAATGAAATGCTGTTAATTGAATCAGGGATGCGCTGTTTTTTTTTTTTTTAGCCCCTAAATTTGCATAACATTTGCATTTGATTAAATATCCATCATGAATGTTGTTCATTTCTAGTGGGTCTCCCGGTGTCTCCAGCTTTGGCCGTTCTCTTGTTGCCCCCAGGAGCTCCAGGAATGGTTTTGGAGGAGAGGGCTGTGGTTGGTGCCTGGCTGTGCTTTCCTGGATGTGCTCGGTGCCCTGGTGCTCTTGGTCACCTTTGCTTTGAGAAATCTGTGGTGGGGGGGTGGAGAAAGGTCTGGGAGGATTTGGATGTAAGGGAGCATCCCACAGAAGCCTTGAGTTGTGCATCTGTGGAGCTTGACCCAGTGATGCTGTAACACAGGGTGGGCTCTGGCTGCTCGTGGTGCTTGAGGCTGGGACTTTCTCCAGCAGGAATTCACTAAACAGGCCGTGTGCTTTGGGACTAAAGGGAAATCAAATTGCCTGGATAAAATCTGGATCAGCGGTCCCTTCCAACCCAAATCAATCTGTGATCTTTAAGGTCCTTTCCATCCCAAGCCATTCCATGCTTTTTAGAGTCCCTTCCATCCCAAGCTATTCTATGACTCTATGAAAGCAGCATTACTGTGTGCTCACTGCCGTGCTGGTGGGGTGCCACCTCCAGGCCCTTTCTGGAAGGAAGCACATCTGTAAGGTGAGGTGGGATGGGGACACCTGAGTTTTATCCCAGCCGCTGATGTGCCCAGGAGCCGTGAGCGCGATGATGCTCCTCTCCAAGCACCCAGCTTTTCCCCTGGCAATGCAGCAAGGAACACCTCTGCCTTTTAGAACATCACCTTGAAAACATCGCTCGGGGCTTTTGCAGAAGGGAAGGGAAACCTTGAGCAAGAAGAGGCTGCCCTGGTGCTGCTTTGCCGTTGCTTATGGCAGCTGCCCCCATCCTCCTGCTGGCCCCCAGCCTGGCTTGGAGAGGTTCAGTGCCCCCCACTTGGGTCCCTGTCATTGCTGCTGTGCCAGACCCTGGGGAAGTGCCAGCAGGTTCTTAATGAAGGGCTCTGGCCACCTTCCTCGACGTGAAAGGAGATCCCAACAGCTGAATCTGTCGCTGGGGTATTTCCCAGTGAGGTTTAAAAACAAACAAACAAAACCAGACCTCATTTGGGATTGTCGCTGAGGATTCTGCCTGTCTGTGTGGTCGCAGCGCTGTGTGCCCGGTGGGATGGGCAGCTCTGAGCGTTCAGCTGCTGCTGTGGAACCGACAGCGATGCTGGGAGGGCTTTGGGTGCACTAGGATGGAAGGAGAGTGATCTCCCCCTGGGTTCGGGGCTGTCGGGGGGCAGCAGTGGGCGTTTTGTCAATGAACAGGGCTGCTGCTTCAAAAAAGCAGCTTTGCTCTGGTTTGTGCTTTCTGGAAAAGAGGGTGTTGCTGGTTTGCTTTTCTCATGAGCCGTGTGCTCTGCCCCTGTGCTGCTTTGATGGACACAGGAGGAGAGGGCAAGAGATCTCCATTGGATCAGCACTGGATAGATGGGGATGCCTGCTCTGTGCACTGGACACTCCAGGTTGCTCCATAGCACTTTGCTCCATCTCTTTGCATCCGTTTGAGTTTTTATCTTTCCAGCAAGCCCTATCCAGAGCTGGGGAGGGTTTGCCGAGAGCATCACGCTGCTCAGTTCCTGATTTCCAAGGTGTCAGCCCTTCAGAAGAGCTGGGCTGACCGCACGGGGCCGCCAGGCAGCTCTGCAGGTCTGTGAGCACTGAAGTTCTGCCACAATTGGCTGCCAACATCCCAGAGTCACGAAGAGCAGTGTCAGCACGGAGCAGGAGGGCGGTGACACCGGGATGCACGCCTGGGACCCTCAGTTCTCTGCTTACAGCCATTTCAGCTGCTCCCTCTTTTTCCCCTCTGTGTGGAGCCCCGGCCGTTCGCTCCCAGCTTGTAGCTGAGGTCGTGTGCTGAGCTCGTGAGCGGTGAGAGGAGCTCCTGCTCTGGCACATGGTGAATAAAAAGCCAGGAATCAGCGACGAGCGGAGTCATTTATTTGGAGTAAAGCCTCGCGCGGAGCAGAGGTCGGAGGGAGCAGAACTGGGCTGTTCCGAAGAGCGGCACATCGCGACAAGGGTTTAAATCCAGTCGGACCTGCTTACAAGCCAAGCAAATAGATGGGTTTATTTATTCATGACTTCCTCTGTAATTCTAACCACAGGGCTCGGAAGGAGCCGAAGCCGAGCAGGGGCTGTGCTTTGGGAGGGAGATTTCCACGCGCTGCGGGGAGCTGAGCCGGACCTCAGGGCTGAGCCATGCGGGCTCCGGTGCAATGCTGCCCCATAGGGTGCAGCCCCATGGCACGCAGCCCTTGTGCAGGGCAGGCACTGATGGAGATGGGCCGTGAGCGCTCAGGGTGCTGGCTCCTCGGTGGGGCTTTTTTTTTTTAATTCTTTTTAGGGGGAGGAAAATGAGATGCCACCAGCAGAATGACGGTGCGGGGACATAAATGGCTCTTTTCTCTCCGTGGTGCATTTCATTCTGGTCACGTATGTGAAGAACACATGCTCTGCCTGTGCGGATGCTTGGAGCTATCTGGAGAAGTTTCTGGGGCAGGGGTGGGTGGTTGGAGACGTGGTTTCCTCCAGATCAGATCCTCCAGTTCAGATCCTTGTGACCCTCCCCTGGACTGTGGCATTCTTTGCATTCTGAATTTCTTAATCTCTCTCTCCCATTCATTTTGGGATGTGGATTAGCATGTAAACAAGGGATCTGGTTTCATAGCGCGCTCCCCTCCCCCCTTTCTCCCTGCATCCCTCCTGGTACGATGTAGTTTCAAGGGTTCAGGGTTGTTTCCCCATCCATCCGGATTGCCTCCATAGCAGCAACAAAATTTGGTGTTTCGGAGCCTTCCCGATGGCCGAGCTGGTGGGAATGCTGAGAATCTTTTTTTTTTTGCTTCCTTTTGTCTTTCCCATAGCAGAGCAACCCCAAATCTTTTTGGCCATTCCATCCCTCCAGTCTGGACCTGAGTGACTTTGGGAAACATCTCTTCTGGTTCTGTTGGAAACCAGCCGGGCAGCTCAGCCCTTCCAGGCGTTTTGCTGCGTGTGTGTGTGTTTGAATCTGCAGCCCAGGCCAGGGGATGCTCTCCAGGCAGAACCCGATGGGATAAAGATTCCTCGTCAGCCCCTTTACCTCCACATCCGAGCAATACTGATTGCTTTTGACTGATTTCTTCTCATTGACAAATGAGCCGAACCTTCTGGAGCTGTGCAACCAGAGGATAAAAATCTAGAATTTCATCTTCTTTTTTTTTTTTTTTTGGATTATTTCAAACATTCACAAACATTTTGGATTTGAAACCCAGGTCCGTGATGACTGTGGGTCCAGAGGCGTTTTGCCAAAAAGTGCTGCCAGTGCTGAGCTGCGTGTGATGGTCATGGCATTCCATCTCCCTTTCCTTTAGGGATCTTAAAGTTCCATATTCAGTGAGCTTGCAGGGAAACACCATCTCCCGACTGTGCTTAGACGCTCATTTCAGGTTGGGCCTTAAATGAGATGCTGAGATTCAGAGGGCTGAAATTAGGGGGAGCCGATCACGCGGGGCATTTTGCGGCGACGTTAGCAGGAGGGCAGAGGTTTAACCAAAGGGAACTGTGCTGGTGCGTTTGCACACACAAAGCTGCATCCTCCAGGGGTGTCCCTAGGCACCCACGGGTGCTTTTGCTGCAGGGTGAGTGCTTTGCTGGGTGCTATGAGCTGGGACGCGAGGCTCAGCTGGGTGTGCTCCCCATCCCCTTGCTTGTACACAGCACTCGGGGTGCTGACACAGCTGGAGATGGCAGCACCGTGTGGTGGAAACACCGTAACAGTGAGGAAAAAATCATTTCTCAGCATTTTGTGTTGGCAGGGGCTCTTGGGGTGGCAGCAGCGTGGCTGTGTGCGGGGGCTGGAGCTGCCCCAGGGACCCACAGCAATCGGTGGCAGCACCTCCAGGGTAAATTTGGCATCAAAAATGTTTTAAAAAGTTTCTGTTTTAGGAATAATTAGGTCTGAAAAAGCCAAATATGTGAGTGGAGAAGTGACCAGAGACCAGCTGGGATGCTGGAGCCGAGTTTCCAGGTGCCGTGGGCATCCCCATGGTCTCCCTTTCGTGCTCCAGATTTGCCTTCAGGTTAAGTGACTGCGTGGCTCCTTTTTTTTTTTTTTTTTTTTGCTTTCTAATCCTTGTAATCAATCTGGCAGAACTCAGCATTTGTAGCCGTGCCCGTGCAGGAAGGTTGGTGGATTTGGGCATCTTGCTCGCAGTGAAGCTCGCAGCGTAAATGCAGAGCCTAGCGGGGTGTCATGAACAGAGAGCCATCAGAAACCCTGGGAGCATGTGGGGATGTAAAGCTTGCTTAGGTCCATCCACGAGGAGCGGTTCAGTGTGGGATGGACGCGTTGCTGACACCAAATCTGGCTTTTAATCGCTTTTCATTTCTTTCAGGAGCCGGAAAATTCAAATCCGAAACATCCCACCCCAGCTGCGATGGGAGGTAAGGGGAGCAGGGAGCAGGGCACGGTCCTGAGACACGAGGACTTGCACTGAGAAGTGTGGGGCACGTTTAAGGACTGACTCCCCCATGGGTTTCTGTACTTGGGATTAAAGTTGGTTCGTCCTTTGCTTTGTTTTTAACTGGGTCTGATGGGGTTGTACCCTTGCGACCATGCAGCTATTCCTCTTCTATGCAGGAGCCAATTCAGCTGGTAGAAGCAATGCAAAATCCACCAACAAAATCCCCATTAGCGACAGCGTTGTGTGATTTTATCCGTTGTAGGAACAACATGGATCCTTCCTTCCAGCTGCTGGGACTTCTCCCTTTTCTTGCCACCCTCCCTGCTCCCCAGTGCTGGCTCTGGGGCCTGTTGACCCACCATCCTGGGGCACACAGCAGCTTTGCTTATCTAATTGCTTGTGAAATCTTAATGACCAGAGAGCTGCCTTTATCCATTGACTGTATTTCCTGGGTCTGTCCCGACTGTCACAATGTAATGGGCTTTTTCTCCATTTCCCAGGTTTTGGATGGCTTGCTAGCACAATACGGCACTGTAGAAAACTGTGAGCAAGGTAAGGCTGAAAGAAGGAGCCAACTTGCTGTTGTTTAAATATTTTCTGCCCTAGCTGTTTGGGGCTGGAGAAGGGAGAGGGCAGACATGTTGTTGTTCTTTGTCAGTGGTATCTGTGGCTAAATACGTCCGAGTCTGGCCAATGGGTCGTGTTGTTGGTTGGCCAAAATGAGGACATCCCTGTAATAAAGCAGGATGGGTTGTGCAGACATAGGTGCTGTCCAATGGCCAAAGACCATGGCCAAGGCTGCTCGTGCTGGCTCTAATTTCTGCCTCTTTTATTGCAGTGAACACAGACAGTGAGACCGCCGTGGTTAACGTCACCTACACAAACCGGGAACAGACCAGGCAGTAAGTGCCCCCCCCCCGGCCACCCCATGGGCCAGCCATGGCACACTGCCCCTTCCCTGGGGACAGCAAATGGCATTTCCAGTGCTGGGAGTCAGGCTGCCCCAGAATTCATCAACTTGGGGTTGCAAATCTTTGGGAAATACCCTCCTTTCTGCCCTGGTTTCCTTTTGTTCACTTTCGTGTTGGAATGGGGTGACGCTGGAATAGGATTGGAGCCCTTTAGAGGACATCCAAGTTATTAGGCTTTTTTTTTTTGCAGTTCAAACAGTAAAGAAGACTAACTTTTTTTTTTTAAGGAAAGGTGGAGATTTTCTTGTATTCATGTGACTTAAGTAATTACAGCTCAAGGAGAAAGTAATAATGATGCAGGTGTGAGACAACATACATCCTCTCTGGCTGATATTAATGCCGCTGGGAGACTTTCAGCTCCATTCCCTCTCCTGCTTTATATACCACGTGGAAATGGAAAACATGTCGGCTTTCCACTGCTGTGTTTATTTCACTTTCCTCTTGCCCCGACGAAGGGAAGCTGAGGGAAGCTGGAAAAGGGACGGGATCAGCACTTTCCTTGGAGGGCAGCCAGGAGGAGCGCGAGGATGGACTGTGATGGGTTTTGATCCGGGGAGGTTCATGTCACCGAGTCGGGGATGCCTCGATTGCGGCCGCACCGCTGTCCCTGGGGACGTGGTGTGTGGTCACCCTGCGAAAGCATCTGCTCCGAACCACTGCCCGGCCCATAATGCTGCAGCTGTCAGAGCTGCAGCCGCCGTGACCTTGCTGTGGCTGTGTGCATGCTCACAGCAGAGCTCTGCCAGGGAGCTGCCCGGTTGTGCTTTGTGTGATAGCACAGAGCCCAGCGAGGGGACGCTCCTGCAAGCAACCGCTGGCCTCGTGCTTTGCACTTGGAAATATTTCGGGTTTCCCTCCTTGGGAAGCATTCAGCAAGAGTTTGATGCGAGTGTTTTCGCTCTCAAGTCTTCAGCCTTTCTGCCCGTCCTTTTCTGCAGACACCTGTGCTTCATGGAGTGTCTTTGGACCCTTTGCATCCTGGAGGGATGGGGTTATTTGTCTCCGTTCAGCTCTGGGGCTTCGCAGCCCAAAACGGAGTTGCTGAGCCCTTTCTGGAGACCTGCAGTTTGGCTTCTCTCCATAGAAGTTAGGAGAGCTGTCCAGAGCTGTGGTGGGAGCTGTTGCTTTGCTCTTGCTGCCAGCCCCATCTATCGACGGCTTTCAGCTCTTGCAGCCAGTCCTCAAAATCCCCACCAGCGGTTGAAATACCGACCGATATATCACAAGGCAGAGGAGAGTTGGGAATCATTCCCTGTTTGCATCCATTGCTCCCATCCCCCTCCCCAGGGCTGGGTGCTCGGAGATCCCCCTTGAAGCACTTTGCTCCACCTGGACTGGCTGGGAAATCCTGCCAGGTCCCCATGGCATTGGTGACATCTCTGCGTCCCCATTCCTAGTGCTTTCTCAATGGATGTTACACCAGGGCTTGTCCCATTTTGGGTGGGCTTGTCCCATTTTGGGTGGGCTTGTCCCATTTTGGGTGGGCTTGTCCCACTTTGGGTGGGCTTGTCCCACTTTGGGTGGGCTTGTCCCACTTTGGGTGGGCTTGTCCCACTTTGGGTGGGCTTGT
>NC_034434.1:2653796-2655069 GCF_002078875.1 Numida meleagris | reverse complement strand
TGGGTTTGGATCCCCTGGGAGCTCTGCACCCCTCGATGTCAGCGACACCCAAGGGTGGGCGGAAGGAGAAGCTTTCCTCTCCCCTGTGCTGTGTGTGCAGTGCCTTGTGAAGCCTTAGGAACCAATGCAGGACCTCTTATTTTCCAGGACGACTTTTTAGTTTTTCATTCGGTTGAATGTTTCCTTTTGTTTTACATTAGTTTACTTGAAAAGAGTTTTTTTTTTTTGGGGGGGGGGAGGATTTTGGGATTATTTTCTGTTTTTGTTGTGGGTTTTTATTTTTTTTTGGCCTGTGAACTAATGGCAGAATGGGATGCAGAGCTTTAGCTGCAGAGGTGCTGACATGGGAAGGGGTGAGGGAGGTGCTTTGCTTTTTTTTTTTTTTTCCCCTCCTCCCTCTGAGCAACAGCAATAAAACAACAGGAGCAAAGCACACCCCGCTTGGTAGGAAGCATGAATGAACGTCCATCCTTTAGTAATCGGTTTAAGGGAAACGGGAACAAAACAGATCTGGAGTTCAGAGCCAAAGGGATTCGGGGCTTTGCTGGGACCTGGGCTCAGCCTCAGCTTCCCCTCCCGGCCCTGAAATCCCATTGGTATCTCCCAGGGGCTCAGCCACACGCAGGGATTTTTTTTTGGGGGGGGGGAGGTGAGCACTCAGGGGAATGGAATATTTTCATTAGCAAAGCTGGGGGGTGCCTCTTGGTGTTAACCCTCGTGGGGCTATTTGTGGTGTGTTCCACCCCCCCCTCCTTCCCCTACATCTCTCCAGATGGGGGGGAAAAAGAAAAAATCCTTTGAAATTTGGCCCGTCTAAAGATGTATTTTTCCTTCTTATTTTTAAACACCAACAAAGCCCACGACCACCACCACCACCCCCTTCCCTCTGCGGCAGCAGCAGCCCCTCTCACACGACCGTACCAAACAGATACGTCCAACGAATGTAAGGTGGTTCCTGATTCCCGTCACTCTTAGGAGGATTTTTATATTTTTAGATATATTTTAATGGTTTGTTTTTTTTTTTTTTAATATTTTTGAGTATTGGGAAGGGGACAGTAACTGCTGCGACCGCCCCGTGCGGGGCCGGGTCTCGTCTCCATGGGGCTGTGCCTGCACCGGGCACCGCGCTGCCCCTTACACCCGGTCCCAGTGGGGGCTCAGCGCTGGTGTTGTCCCACAAACTGGGGAGCGGGGTGAGAAAGCAAAGAGCTCTGATTTGCGTTGGGGACAGCGGGGCGAGCCCCGGAGGAGGTGATGAGGAGGGAGCTGGGGG
>NC_034434.1:2648481-2653286 GCF_002078875.1 Numida meleagris | reverse complement strand
TTTGGGTGGGCTTGTCCCACTTTGGGTGGGCTTGTCCCACTTTGGGTGGGCTTGTCCCACTTTGGGTGGGCTTGTCCCACTTTGGGTGGGCTTGTCCCACTTTGGGTGGGCTGATGCTGATACGCTTCCTTTTGTTGGGGAGTATATGGATGAGGATCCCTTCACCCCAACCCTTTCTCTCCTCGCTCCAGAGCCATCATGAAGCTGAACGGGCACCAGCTGGAGAACCACGCGCTGAAGGTCTCCTACATCCCTGACGAGCAGTCTGTGCAGGGCCCAGAGAATGGGCGGCGGGGCGGCTTTGGGGGCCGGGGTGCCCCCCGGCAGGGTTCCCCCGTCACCGCAGGGGCCCCGGTCAAGCAGCAGCCCGTGGACATCCCGCTCCGTCTCCTGGTGCCTACCCAGTACGTGGGTGCCATCATCGGCAAGGAAGGAGCCACCATCAGGAACATTACCAAGCAGACACAGTCCAAGTGAGTCTGTTCTTCCCCCTCCCCCCCACCTCCCATCGTGCCTAATTAGTGGAATGGTCTGCAGTGATTTATGAGGCTGGGTTTGGTTTTGTCCCGCAAGTTTTTGCTCTTCGCTCCCGAGGAAGGCTTGATCTAAGGTGTGAAGTGATGAGCAGTGCATCCCATCTGCCATCAGCGTGCCCGTTCCACTACGTAATCGCTCGTGTTGTTTCAAATAAATAGATGCTGATGTCTTATTTGGATTTCTGTGATGAAGAGCTTCTAGCTACAGCGTCCATGTGGAATGCTGAGCCCAGAATTAACTGCTCTTGCCTTTCCTATGTGCATATAAGCTTGTACGTGGGCTCTGGGCAGTCTGCAGGGATGCTGGGGGAGCAGAGCAGCTGGCACACACGCTGTGAAGCTGCAGAGCCTCTGCCCTGTGCCCACTCTGGCATCAATGCTGTGCTTGCAGGATTGATGTGCACCGTAAGGAGAACGCAGGAGCTGCAGAAAAAGCCATCAGCATCCACTCCACCCCTGAGGGCTGCTCTGCTGCCTGCAAAATGATCTTGGAGATCATGCAGAAGGAGGCAAAGGACACAAAGACGTAAGGTTTTCCCCTACCCCTCTGTGCATGCAGGTTGTATCCACAGCTCCTTACATGGCTGTTGCCATCCCAACACTCAGAGCTCCAGTTTGCACGTGGGAGCCTTGCCTTGGGAGAACTGGGGGACTCTGAGCAAGGGGATATGGTCTTCCCCTGTCTCTCTGCACCCCAACCCTTCTTCTTCTGGCTGCTGTAGCCATTAATTTTGTTGTTTTTCCCTTCCTCTCTCAAGAGCTGATGAAGTGCCCCTGAAAATCTTGGCCCATAACAACTTTGTGGGGCGCCTGATTGGCAAAGAAGGGCGAAACTTGAAGAAAGTGGAGCAGGATACGGAGACAAAAATCACCATCTCGTCGTAAGGCTCCTTGCTGTCTTTGGGAAAAGCAGGGCAGACCTATACCAACCTGGGGTGGATGGAGTAGGGGGGGCAGACATGGGGGGATGTGAGGAAAGCAAACAGACTCCTGTCTGGGTAACTGTCCTATGGCATGAGTGCTTTGATCCCTAAAGCTGTCCTGAAAAGCCTGGGTGTTATGTTTCCTGTGTTCCCCTCCTCTTCCCTTCAGAGCTGTGCTGTGATGCTGATTTAGCAGGCAGAACTGGGGTTCTACTCTTCAAGCATGTTTTTGGGGAAGGCAGCACAAACGTGGGCTTCGTAGCACAAACCATGGCACTGGTCCCTGCTCTGGCCAGCACCAGCATAACTCTGTCTTCCCATCAGCTTGCAGGACCTGACCCTGTACAACCCTGAAAGAACGATCACAGTGAAGGGCTCCATCGAGAACTGCTGCAAAGCAGAGCAGGAGATCATGAAGAAAGTGAGGGAAGCCTACGAGAACGATGTCGCGGCCATGAGCGTGAGTGCGGCTCGGCTTCGGGACGGCAGCTCTGCCAGGCAGGGTTCCTGCCCTACCTCCCCTCTAGTGTGCACTAAGAGGATGCCCTGGTACAAGCAATGAGCGTTTCTCTCCTCTCCCCCTCAGCTGCAATCTCATCTCATCCCTGGCCTCAACCTGGCTGCTGTCGGCCTCTTCCCTGCCTCCTCCAATGCAGTACCTCCTCCTCCCAGCAGCGTCTCTGGGGCTGCTCCCTACAGCTCCTTCATGGTAGGTGCACAGCTCTGACGGCCGCTGTGAGATCCCCTGTGTGCTGGGAGGATCCTTGTGGTGCTTTCAGCATGGTCAGGTCCACGTGTGTGCAGGATCTGTGCTCTTCACCTGCTGCAAACGCAGCTGAGGGCCAGCACCTGTGGCGTGGGTGACGCTTGGGCTGCTGGGAGGATCTGGGGCATGGATCCTCGTGGTGAGCTCTGAGCCTGAGCAGTGGTTCTGTGCCTGCAGCCTCCGGAGCAGGAGACTGTACACGTCTTCATCCCTGCCCAAGCGGTTGGTGCCATCATTGGCAAGAAGGGCCAGCACATCAAGCAGCTCTCCCGGTTCGCAAGTGCCTCTATTAAGGTAGTGTCACCTCGTGAAGGAGCAGTGTCCCACCGGCACCTCTTGCTGAGCTGGGTGCCTTTCTGCTGCTGAAATTGCCCTAAAAACCCAGCTGATACATCCGGGTGCTGCAGCAGCTGTTTCTTTTTCCCCTTCCAGATTGCACCCCCGGAGACGCCGGACTCCAAAGTGCGCATGGTGGTCATCACGGGCCCTCCAGAAGCTCAGTTCAAGGTCCCCCCACTTTCTTACCATTGCTGTGGGGTGTCAGGGTCACCCAATACCCTCTCCACCATCCCCTTCCCTGCAGAGCTGGGTGAGGAGGAGCAGCACGGTCAGCCCTCCGCAGTGTGACACTGAAACCCATCTTAACTCAGCACCAGCCCTCCTGGGGCTGAGATGGTTTAAAACTCTGAGGAGCTGGGATTTCGAGGGGGGGGGGGAAGCTCTGCCTGTGGTCCCTGGGATGGAGACGTGTGGGGACAGAGCACCTCGAGCAGCACCTGATGCCTCTCCTCCCCCTCTGCAGGCGCAAGGCAGGATTTATGGGAAGCTGAAAGAGGAGAACTTCTTTGGGCCGAAGGAAGAAGTGAAGCTGGAGACGCACATCCGTGTCCCCGCCTCGGCTGCAGGGAGGGTTATTGGCAAAGGGGGCAAAACCGTAAGCAAAGCAATCCTTGGAAGGGGGTGGGAGCATTTGGGGTGGGGGGATCTCTCCCACACTGCGGTGATGTTGGTCTCTGTCCCTTCCCCGTAGGTCAATGAGCTGCAGAACCTGACGGCTGCGGAGGTGGTGGTGCCGCGGGATCAGACCCCCGATGAGAACGAGCAGGTCATTGTTAAGATCATCGGGCACTTCTATGCCAGCCAGGTACGGTCCTGGCAGCTCGGTGCTGCTGGGGTCTCTGACGGATCATAAGGGGGTTGTGTTCAGTGCTGCTTCCTGCTCTGGAAGTGTTTTCTGCACTCGGCTGCTGTTTGCTGAATGAGGAAGACATGGGCTGTCCTCTTTGGGTGATGGTGTGGAGTGGAAGGGGCAGGAGGGAGAGTTGGGGTGAGGGGTACATGCACATGCATTCAACATCTTTGTCAGTGACCCAGAGGAAGGGACAGAATGCACCCTCAGCAAGTTTATTGATGGTGCAAGGCTGGGAGGAGTGGCTGACGCTCACAGAAGGCTGCGATGCCATTTAGTGAGATCTGAGCAGGCTGAGAGTTGGGCAGAGCAGAACGTGATGAGGTTCAACGAGGGCACGCGTAGGGTCCACACCTGGGGAGGAATAACCACAGCATCAGTTCAGGATGGGGGCTGAGCTGCTGTAAAGGAGCTCTGAGGAGGAGGACGTGGGGGGTCCTGGTGGCCAGCAGGGTGACCATGAGCCAGCAGCGTGCCCTGGTGGCCAAGAAGGCCAATGGTGCCCTGGTTGACCAGTGGTTTCCAGTACAGCCACAAGCTTTGCTCGCCCCTCAACGCGCTGTCCTTCTCTTATCTACAGAGCCATGCACAGGGAGGGGGTAAGGTGGGGTAACCTTCAAGGCCAGGTTGGATGGGGCCCTGGGCAACCTGGCCTAGTTCAAGATCTGGAGGTTGGTGGCCCTGCCTGTGGCAGGGAGGTTGGAACTTGATGATCCTTGGGGTCCCTTCCAACCCAAGCCATTCTGTGATCTCTCACGGCGCTCAGGGCCATTTCCTTGCATTTTCCTTTTGCTCCTCTCGTTCAGATGGCGCAGCGCAAGATCCGGGACATCCTGGCCCAGGTGAAGCAGCAGCACCAGAAGGGACAGAGCGGCCAGCTGCAAGCGAGGAGGAAATGAGAGCAGCACTGACACCAATGTGAAAAGTGGAACAAGCCAATGCCAGGCTTAAGAGTGGCTGGGAATCAGTTACCATAGACAGATGCAATTATTTTCATTAACTGGTCGACACTAAAAGGCAGTTTGATTGGCTTTCAAGGCAAGAGGGATGGGGCTAAGAACCAGGCCGCACCATCTGACCCGTTTTTAGCTCCACGTGCTGACACCGTACTGAAGCGAAGCGGGGAGGTGCTGGGGGCTGGGGGAGCACTGGGCACTGCACTCAGCCCCCGTGGGCATCGCCTGCCCTCATCTCAGGGCCTCTGGGGCTCCCCCAGGGCTCCCCCCAGCTTCAATTCCCCGTCCCTCCCTCAATCCCTTCCCTGCCTCGGCAATGTGGCTGACGGATGTTCCCAGAGTCGTGTTAAACCTTTAGGATCCATTGATTTTTCTCTTTCTTTTTTCCCCCCCCCCCCTCTTTTTCTTTTAATTTTCTTCTTTTTCATTTTTTTT
>NC_034434.1:2638909-2645295 GCF_002078875.1 Numida meleagris | reverse complement strand
CAAGTTGGTGGCGTTGGGCTGGTGGTCCTGTTGGTGGCACCAAGCCTGTACTGGGTTGGTGGCACCAAGTTGGTGGCGTTGGGCTGGTGGTCCTGCTGGTGGCACCAAGCCTGCACTGCGTTGGTGGCATTGGGCTGGTGGCACCACGTTGGTGAAAACCAGTTGGTGCCACTGGGCTGGCACCAGCATGAGCACTGCCCCAAGCAGTTTGTTCTCCAGCCGTACGATGTGATCCAATGGAGCCGGCTCTGGGACCCGGGAACCACGGGACATCTGCACCCAGCGGCGCTCACCCTACCAATGGCCAAAGCAATGTCTCTCCCAGCGGCCGCCCCAACGCGATTTCAGGCTGTACCTCAGATCCGCTGTACTGTACGGGGCCGGTGCTGCTCTTCCTCCTCTCGGCTGTTTCTTTCTACCTTTTTCCCCCCCCCTCCTCTTTGCCCGTTCCACCCGTGTCCTTTCCCCCTCCCCCCCGTCCCGCGTGAGGCCGTTGCTTCGGGCGTGGAGTAAGGATGGCGGACGGACGCGGGCTTCCATTTCTCACCCAGCGAGGTTTTTTGCCACAAACCGCTTTACTCCACTGTTTCATTTGTTAAAAAAAAAAAAAAAAAAAAAAATAAAAAAAAAAAAAAAAAAAAAAAAAAGAAAAAAAAAAAAAAAAAAAAAAAGACCCCCTTTTCCCCCCCCCCCCCCCCCCCCCCCCCCCCCCCCCAGTCTCGTTCCTCTGGTTGTTGCATGGTGAAGATCCAGATTCGGACACGTACCTAAACCTGATGGTGACTCAGGGAAACCTGTGATGCTTTCCCCCCAGTGCTCTGCTGCCGTCCCAGTGCCACCCCAAGCCGCTCCCATTGCCATCCCCTTGTGGGAGCTGTGCCCTCCGGTGCTGTCCCAAGGGCTGAGAGGTTTTTTTGAGGGCAGCTTTGTTTTTCCAAGTGTGGCTGCTGGGAAGGGGCAGGTCTGCCCCTGGTGCTATCCCTTCAATCCCTGCTTAAATCCCTACTGCCGTCCCATGGAGTTCAATAGGACTTGTGCCCTTCTGCCTGGATGCAGCAGGATCCCTGCCCCAGGTCCCAGGGAAGGAGATGTGAGCTTTGAATGAGGGGGGAAGGAGCAGGGCACCAATCTCTAGTAAAACCCAAGGGAGCAGCCCCACTGCCTGTTAGCTGCTCTCTTTGCAGTGGGGGGAAAGAAAAAAAAGGTAGTTTAGGGGAAACCACCCCGCTTTGAAAGCAAGAAAATCACCCCCCCCCCATCTGCTGAATGATGCAAAATCTGATAGCAGCAGGGAGCAGGCAGGTGCTCGCTCATGGCACAGCTTTGCTGAGGACCAGAAAGGCAGCAGCATCCCCAGCTCCTGCCCCCTGGGCTGCCCTTTGCTTTCGCTCCAGCAGTTCTTTGGCTTTACCTGCTTAATTTCTTTTGCTTTGAGAAAGCAGCAAGCCCAACCCTGCCCCGCTGTGGGGTGTGGGTTTGGGGTGCTCCTCCCCTGGGGGCTGAGCTTTGACCTGAGGGTATGGGGAACCTCTGGGGCATGAGGGGGGGAATTGGGGCACACGGCCGCCTGCTCCCCAGGGCTGAGGAATTTGTTTCCCATTGGTGCTGAGGGCGTAAAGCAAAAAGGGAAGGAAGCAAAAATAATGAGGATAATGTCTCCGTGCCTCGGTTTCTCCCCGCTGGGGGTCGTGCTGCTCACCTACCTCACAGGGCACTGCCAAGGCCCATCCTAACCCCCCCCCCCCCCTCAAAGCACTTTGTGGTCCTCAGTGCCACGCACCGGGCAAAGCGATGCTGTGTGGGTTTTGGGGTTCCTAGTCATGCTGTCAGGGTGGTGGTGTTGTTGTCATTCAGCTGGAGACAAATTGCAAACAAAGCCAAATAAACCCCCCGAAAAAATCACATCTTGTTCTGTCCTTCCAAGCTCTGCCCACTTTCGAAGCACCCCAAGTGTGTCTGAGGCAATGGGGCTTCAGCAGCACTGGGTTTTATGGGGTCAAAATAGAGGAGGTTCCCTTGTAACTATTGAAAAGAGGCTGCCTCTGAGCTACACCTTATGTTTCCTGGGCATAAGGTTTGGGTCATGCTTTAATTTTTTCTAGATTTTTTCCAAAAAGGAGGAAAAAAAAAAGCAGGAAATTTAGTCAAATGGGCAAAAAAAAAAACCCCACACCCCTCTCTTTTAATTTCCAGCTCCAAGCACGGTGCTTTCCAGCATCTGAAAAACAAACTTCAGCAAATGCAGACGTGCTGCAGGACAGCTGAGGACGCTCAGTTCGTTTCATTTCATTGCTTTTCATTTTGCTCTTCCCTCCCTGCTCCGCAGAACGTTGGCTTCTGCTTTTGGGCCTTCCTCCTTTTTTTTTTTTTTTTTTTTTTCCAGCATTGAATAACAGATTTTGGGGAGAAAGAGGCTGAGGTTTTTTTTTTCTTTTTTTCTTTTATTTTTTTTTCCTTTTTTTCCCCTCATTTATTCTATTTTTTTTTTCTCTCTCTGTTGTAACTTCTGTTTTGTTCGGGCGAGGTTGGTGCGAGCCTCTGAAAAGCTCACGTTCCTCTAAGCATCCCTTGAGCCATCCTTTCACCATCTCCATAATAACGCTCTTGCTGCTAACGTTCCAGCCTGGCTGTGGGCTGTGCAGACGGGAGGTGAAGGATCGGGGCTGCAGATTTGCTCTGGGAGCGGCGGTTGGCATTGGTTTTGCTCAGAACGTTTCCATTCCGTCTTGTTGGAAAGGGAGAGGACGATGCTGGCTGCTCATTGCTGGGTGCCGGCAGGAGGAAGGGTCCAAGTGGATTTGGGGTTTGCCTGGGGGGCAGCGGTGGAGGCCGGTGTTGGGCCGAGCGATGCTCCAGGTCCTGTCAGAGGTGTGAGCCGTGGTGGTGCAGGGCACGGGAGCTCTGCATCGGTGCGGAGTAGGAAGAGAAAAAATGAAATCTGACTCGGTTGACTCGGCCTTCTTTCGTGGTTTTGGTGGTTTTCTATTTTTTATTTTTATTTTTTAAACACCCTTTGGGAGACATTTGTGATTATGGATAAGCCCCGAAGCGAAGGGAAACCGGGCGGAGGCTCTTCAATCCTGAATTTTGGAGAACGTGCAGATGCTGCGAACGCACACGTGCAAACTACCTCAGGGCTGAGTGCTGGGCACGGGGGGGTTGCTTGGGCACAGCCCCCTCCCCCCCCAAGGCTGCAGGGACATCCCAGCATCCCAGGGGAGAGCTGCAGTGTAGAAGAGGAGAGCTGGTGAGGAAGGCTGCTGGGGGTACTGGTTTGGAATGGTTGCTGGGCAGCGTGTTGGGCCCATTGGAAGTTGACCCATCGCTGCATTACACGTTTTGTAGCTTTTGGTGGAGCTTGGGGGGGGGGGGGCTCCGAGCTGGGGGGCTCCACGGGGCCGTGGTGGCGAAGCAGTGGGTTACGAACCGTGGAAAGCATCAACGTGAGCTAATGATGAAAGGGGACTTCTTGCTTTAAAAAAAATAATAATAACCAGCACCAAACGAAGGCACGGGAGCCAGCTGTACGGCAGAACCAAAGCCATTTTTTCGACCCGTTTGGGAAATGGTCTCTGGAAAGCAGCACGGGCTGTTGTCCCTGGGGACGCAGCACATGGGGCAGAGCATCCCCCAGGGCTCCATCCTTCCCACGCCCCCCAGTGCCACCGGGGTCACCCCAGAAAACGAATGGGATTGTCTGAAATCAGAGTGGAAACCATGAGAATCACTGGAACGGGCTGAAGTGTTTGTAACCGAGCGGATGTGGGTTCACTCGAAACGCACCTGGATTCAGCGTGACATCAAACTTCTGTTGGCTTCAGGAGGCAAATCCGGTCCTCAAACCCCACACGTGCCTTCCCCCTCCCCTGACGCTGCCTTGTACCCAGCTCTGGGCGGCTGCATCGGAACTCGACGACTTTTGGGGTCACCCCACGTGAGGCAAAGCCCCAGACGAAGCCCCGGAGCCGGGGGTCCGCCCGCTCCACTGTGTCAGCCCCGGGGTGCGACCTCCTATATAACCAAGTCATTTTTGTTTATCTACCTCTTAGTGACAATAGATTAAAACTAGGTAGTGGCAACTCCACATGCTGTAGTTTAGGGGAAAAAAATTACTCTTTTTCCAAAGAAAAAATGTTGTTTAAAAATAGAATTTATGGGCTTTCTTTTCACTTTAAAGTGGTCATTAGTTGTAAAAGCTGCAGACCTCAGCAGTCCAAACCGTTCGGTTGTGACTGATTTCATTGTTTTTATTTTTTAATGCTCAATCTTCCATTACGGTTTGGTTTTGTTTTGTTTTGTTTTTTTTCCCTTTGGAACTTTGATATTTACTTCTGTCAGCAGTAGAACTCCATCAGCTCCCCAGCGGCGCGGGGCTGAACCCCATCGTGCATGGGTGGGGAATGCTGGGGCCATCACTCAGTGGTTTTCCCAGTGGCCATGGGTGTAGGTGGCTTAGTGGTGTGGGTTGGTGGCACCAAGTTGAGTAGAATTGGGTTGGTAGTACTGGGGTGGTGGCACCAGTGGTGGCACTGGGGTGATGGTACCGGGTTGGTGGCACCAAGCTGGTGGGATTGGAGTGGTGGTACCATTGGTGGCACCAAGTCTGCGCTGGGTTGGTGGTACCATGTTGGTGTCACTGAGTTGGTGGAATGGGGCTGGTAGTAGTGGCTTGGTGGCACCACTGGTGGCACTAGGTTGGTGGCGTTGGGCTGGTGGTCCTGTTGGTGGCACCAAGCTTGTACTGGGTTGGTGGCACCAAGTTGGTGGCGTTGGGCTGGTGGTCCTGTTGGTGGCACCAAGCCTGTACTGGGTTGGTGGCACCAAGTTGGTGGCGTTGGGCTGGTGGTCCTGCTGGTGGCACCAAGCCTGCACTGCGTTGGTGGCATTGGGCTGGTGGCACCACGTTGGTGAAAACCAGTTGGTGCCACTGGGCTGGCACCAGCATGAGCACTGCCCCAAGCAGTTTGTTCTCCAGCCGTACGATGTGATCCAATGGAGCCGGCTCTGGGACCCGGGAACCACGGGACATCTGCACCCAGCGGCGCTCACCCTACCAATGGCCAAAGCAATGTCTCTCCCAGCGGCCGCCCCAACGCGATTTCAGGCTGTACCTCAGATCCGCTGTACTGTACGGGGCCGGTGCTGCTCTTCCTCCTCTCGGCTGTTTCTTTCTACCTTTTTCCCCCCCCCTCCTCTTTGCCCGTTCCACCCGTGTCCTTTCCCCCTCCCCCCCGTCCCGCGTGAGGCCGTTGCTTCGGGCGTGGAGTAAGGATGGCGGACGGACGCGGGCTTCCATTTCTCACCCAGCGAGGTTTTTTGCCACAAACCGCTTTACTCCACTGTTTCATTTGTTAAAAAAAAAAAAAAAAAAAAAAATNTGGGGAAAGCCAAGCTCCATTGGGGAAAGCCAAGCTCCATTGGGGAAAGCCAAGCTCCATTGGGGAAAGCCAAGCTCCATTGGGGAAAGCCAAGCGCTAAAGAGCTTGGGATCAGCGATCTTCCACTGCAGGCAATGAGGATGGAGTTGGTTCCACGAAGCACCCCTGGAATGGGGCTCAGCGCCGCGTGGGGCACGTTGGGTGGTGGCACTGAGCCATCCCAAGCCTGGATAGTGTCCTGCATCCATAAAACCGTGTGGACCGTCGTAAGCCAAACCCATGTGGATTGCCCCAATGGTGCTGCCACGGAGGCAACGTCTGCCCGTCTTCTCCACTATGGTGCTGGTAAACGCCTTGCAGAGATTTGCCTCAGTTTTACCGAGGATAAAGCAATTAAGAAAAAAGAAAAAAAGGAAAAAAAAAAAAAGACAGATAAATGGAAACCAACTTTTTTTTTTAATATACAAACGCACACGGAGGAGGGAGAGAAAAATGGCACGACCCTCACGAAGAGCGGGCACGAACCTCACCCTGTATGCTCAATAAGGTCCACGTGTCTTTTTTTTTTTTCTTTACGTGCCATCTTGCCATTTTGTCACTGTCCCTGCAGGAGAACGACCCATTCTGCATTGGGTGAGGACGGAGCGGTGGTGCTGAGCGCCCCACAGCCCCGCTCCCACACCCCATGGAAATACAGGTGCATGGGGACGGGCCCATCCCGTGCATGGGGCGGTGGGCGTCCCCCTGCCTTGGTCCCAGCTGGGGCTGCCGTGTGTCCTAGGGAAGCGGTTTCTCACTTGTGTTAATCTCTGGCTCTCTCCTTCTTACAGCTTTGGACAGATCAGTGTATTCAGACATCGGTGATTATAAGAACTGTGTTTTTTTTTTTTTTCCGACAGCAAGCTTTTTAATCTTTTTTTAATTTTTTTTTTTTTTTTATAACTGGTGCAAAGGGTATCGTTGAGGAGGAAAAAAAAGAAACAAAAAGAAAACACAAAACAAATAACC
>NC_034434.1:2615229-2633915 GCF_002078875.1 Numida meleagris | reverse complement strand
GACGCGGGCCGAGGCGCTCAATGCCATTCAATGGCGTTTGGAGGACGATGGAATGCCGCGTTAATGCCGCTGGATGGGGAACGGGGTCACTGTCCCGGTTTAAATGAAAGGCAGCGGGGGCTCTGGGGGAGGCGAGCGGCTGCCGGTACCGGGCGGAACGGGGACACGGGACCGGGGGGGGCCGTGCAAAGGGGACCCCCGCTCGGAGCCGCGATAGAACGGGCTCAGGGCGGACGCCCGCGGCGGCGCGCAGAGCCTGAAGGCGCCGTGGCGCAACGCGTATGCCGTGGTCCCATGGTGTAATGGTTAGCACTCTGGACTTTGAATCCAGCGATCCGAGTTCAAATCTCGGTGGGACCTCCCGCACTTTTTGCCCCCGCCGCGTACGGTAAATCCGCGGGGTGGCAGCGGCCGCGCGGTGCTGCGGGAACGGGCGCGGGATCGCCCCGCGCTCCGCCGCCCCCCACCGGTGCCGCGCACCAGCCGGGCTCCATTTTGTGCGGGGGCGCCGGCTCCGCGGTGCACATGCGCGGGAAAAAAAAAAAAAAAAGCGGTGGGGGTGGTACGAAGGGAGGCGGGAGTTAACCCAGGAGCTGGCTCTGATTGGGCGCGAGGGGCGGCACTCACGGACTTCCCGCGCTGCTATTGGCTGGGAGCGTTCCCCCTCCCTCTGCGGTCGCAGCTATCGCGGGGTTCGTTCGGGGGAGCTGAGCTGCGGCTGTTCAGTGCGGAGCGGGCGGGTGGCGGTGCGGGGCTGAGCGGGCATTAAGCGGGCTGGCTTTGCTGAGCTCGGGGAACGCGGAGCTCTGCGGGACCTCAGCCGGGATTAGCAGCGGGGGCGGGCGGTGTGGGCGCCCAGGTGATGTTTTTGGCAGGGGAACGGGGCTGCAGATGAGCGACCCTCTCCCCCCCCCCATTCCTCCGCCCGAAGACGAGAGAGACAGAGGCCGCGTTTGGAACGGAGCGGATTTATTTCGTGTTTGTGCGAGAGAACGAACAAAACCTTGATTTCGCCTTTTTTTTGGGGGGGGGGGTGGGCTGGCTGCCCCCCCCACCCCTCCCAACCCCAAGATCGGCCCCATCCCCGTGCCGTGGTCTCGCCGTCCTCCTGCCCCTGGGTTCTGTGCCAGCTCCGAGTCATCCCTATGGGCGGTGACACGTTGCGGGGACGAGGCAGCGCCTCCGCCTGCACGGAGCCGATCCGCCCTTCCCCAGCTGCACGCAGAGCAGGGGGAGCGGGTGATGAAGCCGAGGCAGCGCTTGGAGCGAGACCTGGCCAGCCCTGGGCATTGCTCTCTTGTGGTTGCCCGAAGGTTTCCCGAGGAGGAGCGAGAGGCAGGCTGAGGTTTCTGAGCGAGCTGACGGGGGCTGTGCTCCTCCCCGTGCCCCCCCCGTGCCTTGGTTGGGGCCCCCACCCCGTGGCTCTGGATGCGTGGCGGGTGGGAGGTGCGATCTGCGAGCGATGGGTGGTGGTGTTGCTCGTGGGCTGAGTTACACGCAGGAACGAGGAGGTGAAAGCTTCGGACCCCCGGGAACCTCAAAGCAGCAGGAGTGTGTTCATCCGCCTGCGCCAGATGGGGAAACTGAGGCACCAAGAGGCGAGAATTGGGCGAGGTCCCACCAGGATGCTTCTCTGCAGTGAACAGGGGGGGGTGGGGGCTCGGCTCGGCTCCAGGTGCAGCCCTACCTGCGTCATTAAAGCCCAGTTTCCTGCTGCCTGCTAAAAAAAAAAAAAATGCAGAAGTTTTGCTTGCCGGGAACCAAACGTAAATCGGCGATGCGAGCACGCTCAGCTCTGTCTGCTGAACCTCATTTCTGGTATCAGCAGGGTTATTATTATTATTATTATTATTTTTTTTTTTTTTTTTTCTGCTGCTACTAGGATCTTCTTTGGGGACTCCCCGGTGCTGAGGTCACGCTACAGGGAAAGCAGGTTTCTGACAGTCTTGGCTTGCGCGTGGGAACGGCTCTGTGCCCAAGCAGGGCGCTGCAGGAGGAGGAGGAAGGGTGTCAGCTTATCGTACAGCCACCCTTCTCCTTAAAGGGGTTCTTGTCCTCAGGGACGCCTTTCAACAGCGGGTCCTCTCCTGCCATGGATTCGATGTACTCCTTGAGCTCTTTGCCGGTCTTGGAGACCTGCAAGGAAGGAAGGAAGGAGACGCCCCGCGTGGGTTATGGGAACAAGCGCTCGCTGCAGAGCTGCTCTCTTGCTCATCTGCCTGCAAATCCGTGTGTGCCTTCTGGGAGAGGGGAACCCCAGAGCTGCCCTTGGGTGTGGAGTCCCCGGTCAGCGTCCTCAGGGTGCCGAGGTTACTTCCCCTTCTTCATTCTGGGGCAATACTCACCATTTGCCTCTCGTTCTTCACCTCCTTCTTCAGCTGATCCAGTTCCATCTTCAGCAGTTCCTTCTCTGTCATATCCTGAGCCATTCTGCCCTGTCACCAACAGAAATGGCACATGCTTGAAGTATAATCGGGCTTCTCCTAGGGCACATAGGGACTATTGCTTTTGCCCTAACACTATTGCGAATGCTGGTAGTGTCTCAGCTGAAGCTTTCGGGCACCTCTCAAAGCACTAGTGTAACTGCAGTCATCAGATTTTGCTTTGCTTGCTCTCACCCAGATAAATCGAGCAAAAACTGCAGTTTGCAGGCAGCGGAGGAAGATCCAGCCTAGTCTTTGTGTGCCACAGAGGCTGTTTCCCAAGGACGTGAGGTGGCCAGTTCAGTGGGGCCAGCTGAGCCTGCAGAAAAACCCCTTGCACTGTGGGGCTGTTGGATTAGCAGCCTTAGGAGGACCCAGATAGGAATGTATCGAATTGCACAGTGTCCCCTAAACAAAGCAGGGTGGCCTGAGTGCAAACTACACCTTCCCAATATGACTCCTGTGCTTGGGCAGGAGCAGTGTCACAGGTTCTCTGAGGAACTAAATTATTATTTTCTCCTCCGCTCCTCATGCCATCCCTGCAAGTAAGTGATCGTGTTAATTGTGTCCCTTCATTGCTGTTGCCTCTGTATGCAAAGGCATTGCATGCTGTGAGTTGGGAAAGCCCATCTGTTTTTCACAAAGGTGCATCCAAGGGATATAAGAGAGATTTGAACAGTTAGCCTGTGCTGCTCCCATATTAAAACTTGGGCTCGAAAGCCTGGCCACAACCTCTTAAATCATAAAGAGGAGTGTGATTAAGCAGCAGTGTGTCTTGTCCCTGCTTTGGAAGGCATCAAACTTCTGTTCCCCAGCCCCCCGCTGGTTTTGTGTGGCTGTTTTCATGGCACACATGCCCAGTGCTCCTCTCCCCATCAATGCCCATGGAGCATTGGGGCGGGTCTCAAGGAGCCGAAAGCTGCAGCTCAGCTGTGCTATCAACCCATGGAGGTGGTGGTGGCACCTGCAATACCTTTGTGCCTGGAGGAAGCAAAGCCACTTACCTTTGTGGATGAGGGGCTGCCCCTCTCAGTGCTGGAGATGTTCAGAAACCCATCGAGCCGCTGTCCTCTGTGTCCGCACTGTTCTGCTTGAAGACTCCTTCAGGTCTCCCAGCTGGTAGCAGGGAGCAGATGTCTTTGGTCTCTAAGCTGATAATAGACTCAGAAGAATAAGCTGGTCAGGTGTTGGGCATTAGCCTCAAAGCTCCGGGTAATCAGTGGTGGGGCCATAGGGGAGGGCTGGGAGAGGGTGAGGATGAGGGAGGAAGGGCAAAGGTGGAGATATGCTTTGTGGGGCACTTGGCAGCCCCTAAGCCCCCACTGTGTGTATTTGAGCCTGTGCAGGGCTGGGGTCTGGCCAGTGGGGGCAAAGGGAGCATCCCCTGTGGGTGGTGGAACAGGTTCCCCTGAGTGTAGGAGGGGATGGAGAGGATGGGAGCCAGGGTAAGGGGACTACGGGGGGCCAGGAGGCAGCTGGGGTGGCTCTTGGCCATTGAGGCTGTGAGAAGCAGAGGTGGTTCATCATTTCCTTCATCCTTGCACTAAGAGCTGTGGGCTCGGGAAGGGCATTTGGCTCTCACTTGGCCCATGCAAAGCACTGAAGCTGAGGACAGAGCTCGGGAGGCCCCGAGGAAGTGCAAGGAGGAGGAGGTGGAGGGGGATTCCCAGCACCAGGGACCCTCCCAGTGCTGGGAAGTGAGAGTTTCCTGCCCTTGTCCATGGCCTCTCCTGCTCTTCTCTGGGGATGGGAAAGGCCGTTAGCGAAGCACGAGGAGGGACACGCAGTCCCAGCACATGGAGCCAAGCAGAAACTGATGGCTGCACCCAGCATGAGCTGAGCAAGGTGGGGATGTGGGGCCATCCACGGAGGCCAAGCTGGCAGTGGAAGCACCACCCTGGGGCTAGATCTCCTCCTGCCAGTCCATAAAGGTAAGGTGAAGGGAATTCCCCTCCCTGGGTGCATCATAGCCAGGCCTGGCCCAGTGCCCACTGGGCTCCATCAGAGGATGGAGCTACAAACTCCAAGATAGCCAGAAGTGGCCAAATTTGGGCTGTCAGGAGCCAACCTTTAGCACCATCCTGGAAATGCTGCCCTGCTGCCTCCAGCCCCATTTGGTTTTGGCCCCGTGAAGAAGCCGTGCCCCCTTGACAGGGCTGGTTGGAGTCAGGGGGTAAGTACGGATGTGCAGGGTGGATGCAGGTGGGAACTGGGCTCACAGCACCCCAGCACCTTCCAGGTTCCACCTGCGTGCCCCCACCCCTCTCCGCAGGCCCCTCCGTGACCCCAAGCCTTTGCCGCTATGGGGGGACAAGATGGCGGCCCCCGGCCTGCTAAGCCCTCTCCTCACGGGGCTGTGGGCGGCAGAGCCAACGGAGCGGGGAGAGGTGACAACCCACGAGGCATCCGCAAGGCACTGCGTCAGCACCGCCGCGAGCTTCAAAACCCGGCGTCTGAGCGGCTGGGGAGGAAGTGGGCTCCGGTCCCGGCACCATGACGGAGCCGCTGCAGCCCTGCGACATCCCAGCGGCCCGGCAGGGCCTGCGAGACAACCACAGCAACCTGCAGCGCGTGGCCGAGTACTGCGAGAGCAACTACCTGCAGGTGGGGCGCGGGGGGTCGCGGGGATGGGGATGGGGATGGGGACGGGGGGGACCTGCGGTGGTGGTGGGGAGGATGGCGTGGGGGTGACGGCTCAGCTGTCCCCGGTCATTTCCTGCCCAGCACTGAGAGCTCTCAGCGCTTCTCTTGTGCCTCAGTTTCCCCTCTGCTCGGCCGTCAGGGTTACAAGTGGGACACGGTGGGGGGGAGTGGGGGGGTCTTCCAGGGGTTTTGGTGCTGGAGGGGAGCGGGGATGCCAGCTCAGGGGTTTGGGAGGTGCTGCACAGTGCTCACTCCCATGGCACGTCCCAGTGCAGGGTGGGCACTGGGCCCTGTGCTGCCCTCCTCCCCCCTGCCCTTGTGAGCTGCTGAGGGTGTGCAAAAGGGTTGGTTTGGCCCCGTTGGCTGGGGACAGTGCCCTGACCAGGGATCTCCCAGGTGCTTTAAGGATCTCTCTTTGTGGTCTCATTCCCCCACAGCAGACCCAAGGGGGTGACAATGGTTGTGCCCACCCCCCAGCTGGGGTGGCCCTGTGCTGTGACCCTGCAGCTGGGGGCATTCCCTCTCCCATGCCCGGGCATTGCTGCTGCCTCAGCCAAGCATCCTCCAGGGCCGGGTTGTTTTCTCGTGCTGAAGCTTCTGGCCAGTTCACAGCCCCCAGCTGCATCTCTGAAGGGGAAGCATGCAAAACGGTTCAGAGAACCGAGACAGCTTCCCCAGCTGCTGGCAGCAGGGCTGGAACTGTCCCAACAGCACAGACCCTCCTGGTCCCCTCTATGCTCATCTCACCGCACTGTGATGGTGCAGCAGAGCTGAGCACCGCTGAGTCCCACGGCCTGAGCTGGAGGAACTCTGATGCATTTGGAAAGCAGAAGGAAGCCCCTTGTGACCCTGGTGTGGGAATGGTGGCGGCGGTGCCGTGTGCTGTCAGCCATCCCAGCTCATCGCAGCTGTGTTTCACCCCCCCCCCCCCCCAGGCGAGCGACAAGCGGAAGGCGCTGGAGGAGACGATGGCATTCAGCACGCAGTCCCTGGCCAGTGTGGCCTACCAGGTCAGCAGCCTGGCCACCACCTTCCTGCAGCTTCTGGACCTGCAGGCGGCCGAGCTGCAGAAGCTGGAAGCCAACGTCAGCTGCGTGGCCCAGGTGGGTGCAGCCTCAGCCACTGCCAAGTCACAGGTCCGTGCTGCTGCGGGGTTTGGGCCCTGAGAAAGGGGTGGCCTCAAAAAAAAGGGGATGTTACTGAGCAGCTTAAAGGGACTGGAGACCATCCTTCCCTGTGATGTCAACGGCCTGTCAGCCCCTGCAGCACCGTTGTCACCCAGCATGCTAAAGGACAAGTCCACCCGGGGCTGGGAAACTGTTCTTGAGGGGTTGTCTCGGTCTGGGTGTTTGGGGACTATGGCAGCCTCTGGGGAAGCCCCCAAGGAGCCACCCTGCAGCAGTCACATGAGCTCAGATGCTGTTATCTCCCCTCGGTGGACACTGGCCTTGTCCCCTTGGAGAACTGGGGACGCTGAAGCAGAGCCATGGAGCCACTCACCCTCTTCCTGGCACTTGAAGGCTTCCTAGAGCCTTTCCTGCCATCTCCACAGAGTGTTGACATGCACAAGGAGAAAGTGTCTCGCCGGGAGATCGGCTCCCTGACCGTCAGCAAGAGGTTCCCAGCCCACCAGAAGATCATATCCCCCCCCAACCCACCCTTCCTGGAGCCCTACTACAGGAAACCCCTCAACTTCAGCATCCTGGATGACGTTGGCCACGGCATAAAGGTCAGCCTGGAGGGCGTCCCGTGGGAAGGTGTGGGCTTCGATGGGCTTTCTGTGACCTGGGGCTGTGATGGTGGGGGCACAACCCCCTCCTGGATGGAGAAGTGGGGTCTGTCCGTACTGCCCCATCCCGCTCCAGGGCTTGTCCCAGCGGGGCTCATCTCGGGGCAGGAGGGGAATGGGACATTGTCAGTGCCACAAAAGGCACACAGTCGTGGAGCTGCTTGGCCAGGGCTGGGGCTGAGCTGCTGCGCTCTCACCGAAACTGCCCCCGTAAGCTGCCCTCACCGGAAGGCGCCTGTGGGTTTTGAGCAGCATCAGAGGCACGCGCACGGGGGGAAACCACCGTGGAGTCGGAGGGGAAGTGGCGGCGCTGGGGCTGCAGTTCCCACGGTGGCAATGGCACACAGCAGCACCGCTGCCTGCTCCTATCAGCTGGGGCAGCCCCCCACACCCCCCATCCTTTCGAGAAGGGTTCGGGAAAGGCCTTGGGGGGCACTGCAGGGGCATGGTAGGTGTGAGGTGCAATGAGCTTCTCATGTGTCTGTGTCTTTTCCTGCCTGCAGGACCACAGCACCCAGCTGTCCCGCACGGGCACCCTGTCTCGGAAAGGGATCAAGATAGCCACGCAGTCTGCAGGCACCATGGGGTGAGGTTTCTGGGGTGATGTGCAGCAGGGAATCTTTCTGGCCAGGGTGTCACTGAGCAGGTGACAACGTCAGAGACAGAGCCACGGGGTGCGCTGCCCAATGCAGCTGCCCTCGGTGATCTGTCCCTGTCCTCACGCCAAGCCACCACCTGGCAGCGTGGGCTCAGCGCCTGCTCTGTTGGCAGGAGGAGCACCCGTGTCCCTGAGCCCATCCAGCCGCCCATGATTCCCGAGGGAAAACTCTCTGCAGCTTCATCCGCCTCCTCGCTGACATCGCTCAGGTACCAGACTGGGCCTGGGGAGGTCTGGAACGCCCAGGGAGGGGGATGAGTGGGACTGGGGCAGCCGTGGTTACCCCGGTGCATCTATTTGCAGAGAGGTTTTGATGAGCAATGTGGTTTTGGGGAGCAGGAAATTCACTGCGCCATCTCTCGAGCAAAAGAACTTTACAGAGATGGTTCCCAAGGGGGGGGAACTGAAGCACAGAATGGGGAAATGGCTTTGTCCGCTCGTGCTGGGGTGTCTGCACTGGGTGTCACCCTGTCCTAGCACGGGGCACACACCTGTGTTCAAAGGTGGGGGGGGTGCTGAGACGTGCCCCTGGCTTGGCCCCCCACCCTGTCCCTGGCTTTGAATCCCCAGCTCCAGCGGAGGAGCTCCAGGGGAAGGCATCCCGGCACCACCCCCACCCCCACCCCTCCCGGGACCACCACCACCACCCACCCTGACCGCAGCCACCATCCCAGCACCCCCACCTCTCCCCGGGGACCTGCTCCCACCGCCGCCGGGGGACCTGGCCGTGCCCCCACCAGACACCAGCCTTCCAGGTGAGTGCTGCAGGTGCTGGGCTGCTCGTTTGGAAACACGAGCGCTGTGCGCGGCCTCTGCTCCACGTGGAGCCCCTCGGCCCTCACTGAATTTGTTTTGCAGCCCCCGACGACCTCGAGCCACCGCTGCCACCACCACCGGTGCTGCCCAACTTGGAGGATTTCACCCCCCTCCCACCACCACCAGCTGCAGAGGAGCACCCCTGTGTCCCCGAGAGCTACCTGGACAAAGGTACAGCAGCTCCGCAGTCAGATCCTCTGCGATCCACCAGATTCTTTGGCCCCGACCGCGGTCACAGCGCTGAGGATGTGACTGTCCCACTACAGGGGCTCAGCCCTTCCCTCCTGCCCATCCCGCTCACGGCCTCTCTTTCTCTCTTTGCACAGTGGTGACCCTCTACCCGTACACACGGCAGAAGGACAACGAGCTCTCCTTCGAGCCCGGGGCTCTCATCTACGTCACGCGGAGGTACTCCGACGGATGGTGCGAAGGCATCCTGGGCGAGGAAGCGGGTTTCTTCCCTGGCAATTACGTGGAGCCCTTCTGAGCACCAGGGGTTCCCCAGCCCCTCATCGCCCACCCAGCTCAGCTGCGTCCAGGAGGCGAGGGCTCCACTTTGCCTTCGACTCTTGGCTTCGCCCAGCTGGTGTTTTGCACGGCTCAGCCCTTTTGCTGCAGCCACGCCATGGCCCCGTGCCAGATGCTGCTGCCTGCACCCCACACATCCCCCCTGCCTGCTCCCTGCACCTCTCTCACTCTTTATTATTATTTTTTTTAATGACACCAGCAATTGCTGCTGCTGCTGCTGTGGTTTAGCACTGAGGCAACTCCCCTGTCCCTCCTGCTGTTGCAGAGGGCAGCAAGCTCTGAAATCCCTTGGGCTGGCCCTGGTGATGCTCCTGACCCCCCCTAGGAGAACTGATGGGAGAGCAGGACCAGAGCTCAGAAATCACAAACGAGCACGGGAGCAAGGAGGAGAGCAACTCTGGGGCGATAACCACAGAGGAACTGCTCACTGTCCCCAGCTGCTACAGGTGGGGAGAGAGGAGGATGAGCCAGGCCCGGATCCTGCACCAAAGGGGATCCTGTGTAGGGTCAGGCCCAATCTGTAACCCAACCCCTTTCTGCTGCTCCCCTGGTCAGCCCCCAAGGCTGTCTGCCTCCTCCTGCAGCCTGAGAAAGAGAAACACCATGGGCGTGCACCTCAGAGCCACTTCACACTCAGGTTTATGTTCTGGATACAAATAACTTGTGCATCTGTAATATATAGATATATATCTATATACATATATATGCTTTTTTTTTTTTTTTAAATTCCATGGCTTTAAGTTCCACACAGTTGAACAGTGTCCAGAAAAGGAAGAACAAAGAAAGGGGAGAGAAATGAAATAAAGGAGGATCAACTCAGGGCTACTTTGGTTACTTCCTTGTCGCTCTGATTTGTTGCCAGGGTTTCTATGCTTTGGAGTACTTACAAGCCACTCCCAGGGGTCATTTAAGGCTGTGGATAAATCCAGGAAAAGCCAACACCAGAGAGCAAAATACTGCAAGTCCCCCTCTATGGAGTGCAATTAGAATGGGCAATTAACACTGCAGTGGGGTAAGAGGGTTTAGCCTGTGGGGAGCTGATACCACAAGTGCTAAAGCACCTCTCTCTCCAGCTGGGGGGAATTTCAGCACCTCTGGACCAGGGCAGGAGGTTACAGGGCAGTCAATGAGAGCCACATAGAGATGACCTGGCTGTGTTGGGGATGCATGGGGGGCTGCTGCCCTAGGGGGGAGAGGAAGAGGAAGGTGAAGTCAGGTCTTCCTCCTCGCAGCACGATGTGGCCATTCTGCCACCCCCCCCCAAAAATGGGGTGAGGGCAATGGGAGCTAAAGGAGGGTTGTTCTTTATTTTTGCAAGGTACCAACCTTCCGAAAGCTTTCCCGTTACCCATGATTTTTTTTTTCCAGAGGAGAAAGTCTGAAGGGACAATGAACTCTCCTGGGAGAGGCTCACCCGCTGAGCAAGGAGCGGGGTGCAGGGCAAGCTGGGGACCATGGGCAGCACAGACTGCCCAGAGCGAATTTCTGGTGGCTTCCTGGAGAGGCAAGGAACCCTTGGAGCATCGGGTTGAAGGCAACAGCACGCGGCTCCTGTGTGGAGAGTGGAGATGGGCAGGAGACGAGCGGGGTGAAGTCAAGAGGAAGCACGTGCAGGGCTCAGCCTACAGGAGAGCTGGCTCCTGGCTGGTAAAGAACTGCTCTCGTGAAGCCAAAAAGGGAAAAGGAAACCCCATACCATTAGTGTTGCCAACCACCAACAGCAGAGAAGCTGTCTAAGCTGCATAGAGAAGACTTCATCTCAGTGTGGCAGAGGGAAGAGAAAGGGATGTGGGGAGAGAGAGAAAGTGCTTCAATCACTGGGAGATAGGAGCTTGGAGAGGAAGGCAGGAAAGCAGTCCAGGAATGGGAGTCCAAGTGAGCAGTGCCAAATAGACGCGGGGCACAGGACACGACCTCCCAGGCTTCTCCTTTCCCAGCTGCTTATCGTAAACAAGGCTCTTCGGAGCCATCCATCCTCAGCACTTCTTCTTGAGGAGCTCCTGCAGATAGCGGGCAACCTCGGTACCCGACTCCCAGGGAACAACAGCGGCCCGGAAAGCTCCAGGCTTCTTATTCTCCATCTCCTGGGCCATCTGGTGCATGGGGTAGCCCTTCCGTGGGAAAGCAACGTCAGCTGAAGTCAAAGTCACGGAAGGGCAGAAGTCGTTGGCACCGTCCCCCACGTAAAACACCCTCTCGAATTCCACCTCTTCCTGCGCTCTCTCGGCCAGGTACTCCGTCAGGATTTTGCGTTTGCACATATTGGCTGGGCAGTCAAGGCACTTGTGGCTGTGGTAGGGCCCCAAGGTGAAGTAGCCCCTCTTGTCGAAGCTGGACGGGTTGCTGAAGATCTTGCGGAAGAGGGAGTAAAAACCGGCCGCCCTCAGCTTGCACTCGATGCCAAACATGTTGGCGTCGGAGATGAGGATGATCTCAAAGAGCTCGTGGTTCTTGGAGAGGAACTGGAAGAGGTCAGGCATGCCGGGAGACAGGGGAATGTTCTCATAGACGGCCTTGAAGTCCCCCATCTTGACGCCCTGGTCCCCCATGTAGGCCAGGACGCGTTGCATGTACTCGTTGTAGAAGCCCTCGCGGAAGCTCTGCCGGACGTGCTCGGGCAACGCCTGCCCCGGGGCCGCCCGCACGATGGAGTCATCGCTGTTCTCGTTGATGATGGTCTCATCAAAATCGAAGACCAGGAGGTACTTGGGAGGCCGGGAGCTGGCCATACCAACACCCTGCGGGGGGGGGGGGGAGAAGAGCGCCCACAGTGAGCTGAGCTCTTGGCTTTGGAGCCAAGGGCAACAAACACAAGACAAGAGGCTGCCAGCGCCGCAGAGCGGCGTTTCTCTGCCAAATTATCCCTGCCATGTAGCTCATTAACCCAGCTGCGGGGGTGGGAGGGGGGTAATCCCCCGCTGACATACCTCAGCCCTGACCCTGGAGTGTTTATCCTTCCTATAAAGAGATCACTTTGCCACCGCTAATCCCTGTACTGCAGTCAAGGTGGTCAGTGTGCCAAGGACCGACACGCGTCCTCCCAAGGGACATGGGGACAGTGCTGGCGTGCTTCCATGGCATCCCGGGGAGGGGGCAAGGCAGAGTTTGCTCCCCCATCCCACTGATGTCACACCTGAACAAAAGGATTTGCATGCCTTCAAACAACCCCCCCCCTTGCCTCCACCCTTCCAAGGACAAGTCTGGCTATTCCTTAGAGAAGGAAAGACTTTGCAGGTTCATTTTTGTGCCGTCGCCTGGACGCGGCTTCCCTTTGGGTTAGGCTCAGAGCTGGGATCTGCCCTTCTCTCCAAAGTAAAACCACACTGCTGACGACACACGGGGCTGGACAGCCTCAGCCCAGGCCCAGTGCCAAACCCAGCAGCCCCCGCTCACTGCCTGCCTGCAATCAGACGCCCAGGACAGGGGCCTCACTTCTGCTCCCTGACCCTGAGAAGAGACAGAGAGGTGAAAACATTGAGAATCACACTGACCTTAAACAGGCATGGCAGCCCAACACCCTCACAGCACCTTTTCATTTTAAGACCATCACTCTCCAAGCACCGCTTTGCTGAAGGTCCCGTTTAGGGCTTCTCTGTGCTGGGCTCCTCGCTGCAAACCATAAGGGTGATGCTGGTTAATGGCTGTGCTGGCACTGGCCGCTGCCTCCGGGTACCACAGCAGGAGCTGCGATGCGCAGAGACGTGCAGCACGCTCCGTGCCTGTGTCCTGCACTGAACTTCCAAGCCTCATGACCTTTTGTACCAGGAGCTGAAGAATTAAATGACTCCGTAGGGAGCAGGGTGAGTGGGCAGGGACCACTTAATGAGTCTGATCCCTCTTAGCTCTCCCAAGCGCTCGGGCTTTGCCACACCATGAAAAGACCCAACTCGGCAACGCGTCCCGTTCCAAAAACCGTCCTGATTTTCTTCCAGTCTAATTAGTTTGGGCTGCTCTTTTAAATGGGAGCAATTATCTCGGAACAAAAAGAAGGGCGCAGGCAGCTCTGGTAGAGCCGTGCCCGCAGTGCAGGCACAGCCCCAAATCCGCAATCGCGCCGACCTCTTGCGGTGCACGGGGAGAAAAACAGAGCGACAGAAAACCTCAGGATGCCAAAACTCAAGAGTTCAGCCTGCTGGGAGAGCTGGGCAGGAGGAATAACGCACCGGGACGTGGGCGATTTAATGGTTCGCTGGCTGAATCGAGGAGGATTTCAATGATTTTTTTGATGGCAGCGTCGTTATATCAAGAGGGTTTTTTTGTTTTTTTTGTCTGTAGGGGATTTGTTTGGGAATTGACCGGTTTTAAGGCCAGCGCCGGGTTATTTCGGCCACAACAAATCACAGAAGGGCTTAGGTCGGAAAGGAACTTAAGGATTATCCAGTTGCTCTACCATGTTGGTGGAGATTCTCCCACAACCTCAGGTTGTCCAAACCAACTTCTGTCTGAAATACCCATCCAAAGATGGTGCTTATTTACAGGCATTGCTTAAAACCAAATAAAACCACAGCCAGCCTGGAGTTGAAATTAACCACTATGATTTCCAGGCTCAAATCAAAACCAGCAGAATAAATAGCATGGAAGATGAACTGTGATTTTTTTTTCTCCTTTATCTTCTAAAGCGGTGCCAACAATGAGGAAAGGTCTAAAGCCTTAAGGACGCATTAAGGCAGCGAGGAAAGAGCCCCGGAACAGCTGCGTAAAGCCCCGTGGATAACAGCTTACGGGCAGCTCTAAAAGCTGACGTCCCGGAGTTATTTTGCGAATAAAGACCCAGGATTTCCTAAGAAAGGGATGCTCTTTCCTTCCATCTGCAGAGAGGCCGTGCACCCCTCTGCTCTGCGAGCAGCAAGCCGCGGCACCGCTCCCACCAGAGCTATTTATACGTGGGGATGACTCACCGGGCAGCTGCTTCCTGGGAGAGTGTCCTTCCACCTTCTGCAAAAAAAAAAAAAAAAAAAAATGGGAGTCCTTCCACAAGAAAATTAAAGCGGCCGTGCTTCCTACCATTATTCAGAGCCTGAAGGCTGGAACTGAAAAACGAGAACAGACGTAGGTTCGTTAAACGGCACCGAACAGCAAAGGGTTAAACAAACTCAATTCAGGGAGAGAAGGTCCCCGCTAAAAGCAGGGAGCTGGCGGTGTCACCCACAGATGAATTTCCCCGGCTCGTTTATCCCCCCACATCTCGACGTTTTCTATCCCTCCCGTCCCCCCTCAAGCATCCTCCTCAATCACACAGGAGCCCCGAAACCACATTTGCCACCCTCGTTATCACCCCGGAGCGGTCACCGCCGCGTGTCCCATGGGAACTCTGCCCGGCCGTGGGATTTAAAGCTTAATCCCATGATGCTGGGGGTCAGAGCAGGACACGGCAGCGCTGCGCTGCACCCACCCACCCAGCAGGACCTGCTGTCACGGGAGCACCGATGGGCGCTGGGGCATCTCCCGTCTGCCCAAGCACGTTTCCATCGCCCTGCTTCCTGCGCACCCCTGGATGTTGCTTGCTTTTTTAAACCCCAAAACCCAACCGCTGAGCTTCGTCCAATTTGCTTGCCCACCCCCTAGAACTAAAGGAAAAGCAGAAGACTGAATGCTGCCGCCCCAAAAGCAAAAAGGAGGGGGAAGCACCCCCCTTAGCAGATGGTCCATAGGGGACCATCCATGGGGACGGTCCATTTTTTACGTTTGTTTTTCTCCCCTGTCCAGCAGGAAGAGGACGACGCAGTTCAATGCACCGTGACCAAAGCCCTGCTCTCTCTGCAAAAAAAAAAAAACAAACCCGAAAAACCCAAACAAGCAACAAACCCGAAGCAGGTTGTTTTGGCCCCAAAACGCTGTGCCTGCGAGGTGGTGGATGGCAGACAGCGGGTGCTCCCCGGAGCCCAAAATCAGCTCCCGGAGCCCGGCTCGCTCCCCGGGGACGGGGCTGCCGAGGGGTGCACGCAGAGGAGCGGCACCGGGAGCGAGCTGCCAGGACCGAGCCGCCGGGCACACGGAGCGGGGCCGGTGCCGGATGATGCGTGGTCACTCCTCGGGTCCTGCCGGTACGGGTGACAGCCGCAATGGGGCTGGCTCACGCATGATCGGTGCCTGAAGGCTCCTGCCCGGTACCGGCACACCTCCCGGTACCGGCATCAGCCCTACCAGATTGACACCTCCTGTTACCGGCCGCACCAGCCATCGGAGACCGTCACGGAGTGGGCACCTCCCGGTATCGGTACCGGCCCTGCCGGCTCGGCATCTCCCGGTACCGGTGCCGGCCGCCCCCGTGCTCCACTCCTCGGACCCTCCTACCGGAGTCGGCACCTCTCGGTACCGGCAAGCAGCTGTGCCGGTGCCGACTCATGTCTGAGCAGCCCCCAGGGCTTCCTTACCGGGTCGGAACCTCCCGGGAGCGCCCGGTTCACCCCGCAGAACGCCGGAGCAGCCGCAATCAGGGCCAGACACCGGCGGCTGGGGAGCGGCGCGGGGCCGGCGCCGCTGCCGGGGCTGCCGCGTGCGCGGCCCCTTTAAGGCGACGCAAACGGAGCCCAGGCGCGGCGCCACGGGACAGCCGCAGTGCGCGTACGTCATCGCCCGCTCAGCCAATAGCAGCCCGCCCGGCGCGCAGCGAGGAGGCGGGGATTGCTGAAGCCCCGCCCCTTTCCCTCCGGGCGGGGGCGCCGAGAGCCGCGTTCCCCCTCCCCAAATAAACCTCGGGGACGCGCACCCGCCGCGATGGAGCGCGGTCGTAGCGTGACTTTGCTCCTAAAAAGTTATAGCTAAATCAGCAATAACCTATCGCACATTTTTTTGCCTCCTCCGAGAAGCTTCGCCGTTTCGCACCGCTACGGGCTTTGGAAAAAAAAACAGCAGGGAGGCTCGGACCCAAAAATGCGGCAATTCGCCCCAAACGGCGCCCGGGCGGGGCGAGGGCTCGGCCCTTCGGCTCTGCCCAAAATGCCGCTTTTCTGTGCGGCAGGACCCCAAAATAGCCCATTTTCTGGCCGGGCGCCGCCCGCAGCACGGCTAATTTTGGGTGCTGGCTCCGCCGCAGGACATCGAATTGCAGAGTGCTGCAAAGAGAACCCACGCCCTGACCCCCCTCCCCCTCCACCCGTGCTCGCAGGGCGGGGGGGAGCGGTATCTGCGGCTCTGCAGGACGTGTAATTTGGACCGGGATCGCCAGTGATTAAAAAAAAAGAAAAAAAGAGGGGAAAAAAGGAGAAAAAGAAGAGGAAAAAAAGAGAAAAAAAAGAGAAAAATAAGAGAAAAAAAAGAGAAAAAAAAGAGAAAAAGAAGAGAAAAAGAAAAAAAGAGGAAAAAAAGGAAAAAAAGGAAAAAAAAGAAAAAAAAGAAAAAAGGAAAAAAAGAGGAAAAAAGAGGAAAAAGAGGAAAAAAGAGGAAAAAAGAGGAAAAAAGAGGAAAAAAGAGGAAAAAAGAGGAAAAAAGAGGAAAAAAGAGGAAAAAAGAGGAAAAAGAGGAAAAAGAGAAAAAAAGAGGAAAAAAGAGGAAAAAGAAAAGAGAGAGAAAAGAGAAAAAAGAAAAAAGAGAAAAAAGAGAGAAAAAGAAAAAAGAAAAAAGAGAGAAAAAAGAGAAAAGAGAGAAAAGAGAGAAAAGAGAGAGAAAAGAGAGAAAAGAGAGAAAAGAGAAAAAAGAGAAAAAAGAGAAAAAAGAGAGAAAAGAGAGAAAAGAGAGAAAAAAGAGAAAAGAGAGAAAAGAGAGAAAAAAGAGAGAAAAAAGAGAGAAAAAAGAGAAAAAAGAAAAAAGAAGAAAAAGGGAAAAAAAGAGAAAAGAAAAGGGGGAAAAGGGGGGAAAAAAAGGAAAATAAAAGGAAAAAAAAGGAAAAAACCTACCAAAAAAAAAAGCAAAGCGCAGCTTGTTCAAAGTCTGCACCGAGGGTGTGCACAGGGAGGGGACGCAAGAGCGTGGCACTGGAAAACGCGTACTTCGGAGGCTGCCAGAGGATGGGTTTTGTGCTGCTTTTTAATTAACGACGGCTAAGAAAGGAAGGAGCCGCACGAAACTGAAGAAGAGCTGCACAAAAAGGAGCTCTCTGGTGCCTGCGTGTGGTGCGGCGCTGGGGGAGGACCCTGTGCCAGCTGTGCAGCAGAACTCGTCCTGCCCCACAGCCCAGGGCAGTCCCCAGACCTCTGCATTGTCCCCATTTCTCCAAAATTCAGCTCCAGCCCGGAGCGTTGCTGCAACCAAAGCACTGGTATTTTGAGATCTCTCCTAACGGACTTTGCTTCTAATTGTCAAAGGGGCGCTGACCTCCGTGCAGCGAGAGCTGCCCGCAGGCGCCGTCCTCGCCTCTGAGAGAATCCCTGGTTATCAATGGCAATATTTTATCGTCTGTTTAGTCTGAGACATTGGGGCTGATGCAGCCCCCTGGGGTTGCAGCACCTCCTGTGAACGCAGCAGGCTGCGTTCGAGTGCTCTGCCAGTGGGTCCAAGGCAAAAGGGAAACTCAACAAGGGCGCGTTGTCCCCTGCCTGCTGTCTGTCTCCTCCCCACTGAGCAGCACCGGGGTGAAGATCATTCCAGAAACATCACAGGCAGAGGAGTTTGGCAAGGGTGATCCTGTATCCCAGTGATTTTCCACTGTTAAGAATCCTGGAGAGCAAGTGAGGACGGCGTGCTCCGCATTGGGCTGCTCTGGTTCCTGGCAACGCCTGAACGGGGCAAGGCAACCCTCTTATGAACACACAATTTCCCCACAATGGGTGTAACAACCCCATGCTGAAGGAAATTCACTGCTGGAGGTTTCTCTCCGAGCCTGTCCTCCTGTTTTCTAACCAACGAATGGATTGCATCAGCACATCAGCAACCCAGCAAGCCCACAACTGCACGCAGCTGCCCCGTCACTGCCCATAGCCCTCCAGCAACACACAACAGCACTCAGGTGAAGCCTAGCTCAGCAGACCCCATGAAATCCATCTGCCTCAGAGTCCTGCTCTCCTTGGAACCTCAAAAAACTCTGAAACCTCAAAAACTTGCTCAAAACTGCAGCTTTTCCCTATTCACGCGGGGAACTCTGTCGTCTTTCAGGTACACCGACAAGGAACCTTCAATTGCAGGCACCCGGTGCTATCTCCTCCCCAACACACTGTCATCTTACCCATTTCTTTTACAGCAAGAAACATTTGCTGAGCAAGTAATATTTGCTCGATATCAAAGAGAGGGAAAAAAAAAAAAAAAAAAAAAAAAAACAACCAACAAACCACCACCAAAAAACAAACCAGCGAGAAAAGAGAGAGCAAACTCCATTCCTTGCTTGTCACTGCACGGGGTGACCTTGCCATGCATCCAATTCTGCAAGCCCCCAGTGCAGCAGCTGGGACATGACACAGAGTGGGCAGCTCTGCTCAGCTCAGGCTATTCCAGCCAAAGCTCAGGTCTCCTGAGGTTCCTCCAACACGGGCTTCAATTTTGTACTGGTAATAATCCCTAAAGAAGACAGGAAGACTCACCAGAGCGGTTAGGTAACCATCCAGCAGGAGACAGGAACCCCACATCTTTTCCAGCTTGGAAATGTTTGGGTTTTTTTTTTATGGAAATAAATGATTAAATGGGGCAAGTAACACAGCCGTGCTCTGTACCTCCCCACAGTCACCTTACTTGTACTCATGTGGTCAGGGGATGAGTACGAGTCCAATTTCTTTTTAAAGAAAAGTGAATCAAACGTCTAACTTCAATCCTGGGCAAGCTCTTTACCCACTGGCTTACAGGCAGCTTGCATCTCCCCTCTTCCCCATTAAATATGCACATTTCCCCCATCTTCCCCATTAAATATGCAAATTTCCCCCCTCTTCCCCATTAAATATGCACATTTCCCCCCTCTTCCCCA
>NC_034434.1:2488363-2615120 GCF_002078875.1 Numida meleagris | reverse complement strand
CATTTCCCCCCTCTTCCCCATTAAATACGCACATTTCCCCCCTTTTCCCCATTAAATATGCACATTTCCCCCCTCTTCCCCATTAAATATGCACATTTCTCCCCTCTTCCCCATTACATATGCACATTTTCTCCCTCTTCACCTAGACAGAGCTGTCATGTTGTTCAGACAACCTGAAAAACAACACTCCTCCCCAGATCTTATTCACCAAAAGCTCCTTTCTGTCTCTAGCTAAGCATCTCGAGGAAGAAATTTTATATTAAGGCTTATAGGTAAGAAAGCACCTACAAGACTAATCACCATTAATGATTCACACAACAAACTGCCACGATATAAAGTCACAACAAGGGATTAGAAAGAAACACCAGAAGGGAATGATGCAGCTCCATATAAAACAGAGTACTCGAGATGTTCTGTTCTATATAATACTTAGAAATCAGGAAACATAGGCAACAAGGCAGGGCTTTTTATCAGGTGGGATAAGCTTCTGCTGAAGCAGTGTAAGAGAGGCACTGATAATGCTATCTCTGCACACTACAGCTCAGCAGAATCCGCTGCTTTAACTGCTCTCATGCCACCACGCTGGTGAGCAGAGCTCAGTTACTGCAGTCCCATCAATTACATTTCATTCATTCAACTAGCAATCTTATTCTTTTCACATGGAAATAATTCCAGTCTCTGGGTGTTTCATAATAAACCAAGCCTAAAAATACTTGGGAGCAAAACTTTCTGGGCATTTGGTGCAGCAGAAGGAAGGGATGCCATACAAAGGGACCTGGACAAGTTTGAGAAGCGGGCTGAGCAAACTGTGCTTGTTCAGCCTGGAGAAGAGAAGGTTGCAGGGAGACCTCATTATGGCCTTCCAGTACTTAAAGGGAGCTCATATGGACAGCAACTTTTCACACAGTCTGATAGAGATAGGACAAGGGGGGATGGCTTTGAACTAGAAGAGGGGAGATGTAAGGAGGAAATTCTTTACCCGGGGGGCGGTGAGGCCGTGGCACTGCTGCCCAGAGCTGGGGATGCCCCAGGCCATGGACGGGCCCTGGGCTGCCTGAGCTGGTGAGGGAACCCAGCCCATGGCAGGGGTGGAACTGGATGGGCTTCAAGGCCCCTTCCAACCCAACCATGCTGTGATTCTACGATTACAAACCTGCCACTGGAATGGGCAGGTAGATGACACGCTTCCTTGATGCTTCCTGTTCTCAATATGCCTGTTCTATTTCTTCCCCCTGGGAACAAGGACATCTCGCAGCCAGTGTCAAATTCGACCTCCCTGTTGCCATACAATGCATTTTCTCTTATCACTCTCCAGAACCTGTTGTGAAAGAGAGCTACAGAATGCGCCTTAACCTGTAGAAATCACAGGTGCTATGTAAGAACCAGAGCCATTATCAAACCAGAGCTTGAACAGGACACCATCGTTCACTTTAGGAGTCCTGAGACCTTCAGACTATTCATGCTATCGACCAGAAAGCTGATATCTTCATGCTCGGGCTGCCTTGGAAAGTATCCATTTTCAGTCTGAACTAATTTTGTTTATCATTATCCTGAGACACAGCCCATTGCAATGCAGGCTGTGCTCTGCTCCACGCTTACCTGAAGCCATCAGGAGCGCGTGGTGAGATGGGCGATTCCTGAGCTGCTGTTTTTTCCTGTTCACAATTCTCGGTCTGCACATCGTAGCTCCCGTACAACCACAAAGCAGCTGATTCTTATCTCCTTCATTGTCACCAGACTCCATCTACTGTCTGAAAAACCTTGCGGAGGAAATTAGGCAGAGAATCTAAAAAGAACTGAAAAGGGAAACGGTGATCCTGCGGTTTGGGCAGTAGTCTGGATCAGAAATAACTCAGAGCTCTGTCCCCAGCTGTCATTTGCTTACATAATGTCAGCCTCTCAGTTCCACATCTGCAGACCACGGATATTTACTCATCTGACTGCAAGACACCAAATTTAAGCACGCAGGCTGCTCAAGTCAACACCAGCGGAAACCTTTAGATCAATGGTTCTGCTTGACAACAATTCGCTTCTAATAGACTTGCTAATTTTAACAAAGCTGATGGAAAAAAAGTTATCTTCCTGGTAAAGGTATTAAGAAATCCTCACAGTGCGCAGGAGGGAGGCTGAGAGTTTGAAGCACGGAGATGAAAGCACCCCGGTATTTTCTATGGAAAGCAAGCAGACAACATTTCAGTTCATTGCCTCACCTTGCAGGCTGAATTCCTGTCTGAGAGCAAAACTGGCAGCTATTTTGTAACATGCTTTCTCAGTCTTTCGTTTTGCAAGCTCTCCCATACGCCAGCACACGGTTGCAGTTATTGTGCAGCTCACAATCCACAGCCGTGAACGCACCGTCCTTTCATTAAATAACTCACAGATCCCACTCAAATTGTGCAGCCCACGGTAGCAGCACACGCGGAAGACTGAAAATGACAGAGTTACTGAGGTCACTGCCAGCTGCCCCTTGATCCCGACTCTCAGACAAAGCAGAGCTAAGGCAATCTGAAGAAGAAATTGCAAAACGAAGACTGCAAACATAAACAGCACTTAGTCACCACGCACTCGGTTACGTTCAGGTCACATCAGCAAGAAGCCTGGTGTAAGCAGCAGTTACAGATCCTTACTGTTTGTCAGCTGGAGGTCGCTGCAGGCAGGGCTGTCAGTAGCTGGGCTGCTTGGTGGCCGTGCTGCAGCATTCTCCTGACTTCACTCTGTTGGCCTCTCTTACTCCTTTTGCTAGCATCAGCTATCACTTGAAATCTCAATGCAGGAACTGTAACAGGGGGTCAGGAGAAGCAGAGTCAGACCACTGGAGCTTCCCATACGCTCATCCCTCTTCTTTTAATATGTGAGACAACTTTTCAGGTGGGGAAAACTCATTACTATCTTTTCATAGCTTGATAGCTTTTCTACAGCTGCAGCTTTTGAACAGAGCCAGCAGCTCGTCTTCATACCTTCCCACCAAGACATTGTACCACTGCTGCTTTAAAACAACCAAACATGCACACAAAGCTCTCCAACATCGTTCTACAACTGATTCTGGAGTTAAAGGTTGGAGAATGAAAGGTGCAACTTCACTAAGCCCCTCTCACCACGTGGGCTGCGACCTCAACTGACACGAGCAGCAAACCGGTTCCTGCACATACTAAGGGCATCAAATAATGCATCACCAATGCCAGCTGAAAAAAATTAAATCACGCTTTCTGCAGAAATGCAGCTATAAATCAAGTTTGTTTTTCAAACTTTGATTGCGTTAGGGGAGACGAAAAATGAGACAGACTGCTTCTGCTTGGGAAAGCTGGAATGCCTTTGGGAACACTGCTTGCTGGCTGCTTGTTCCAGCTGGACTATGGCAAACCACAAGGGGACACAAAAACCTTTGCTCTTACAGTGGTTTCCTTCCTATACCTTCCACTCTGAGACATGAGAAAACACAGTTCACTGGCAGCTTACCTGAAGAACCTTCTGCTTTCCTACCGACAAGAATTCCTGTCAAATCTTTATGCTCCTGCAATTTATATAACACAAATGGAAAAGCCCCCCCCCCCCAAAGCAAGAAACCATCTGCAATTACTCAGTGACACAATTTATCCCAGTACCACCAATGAACTCAGTGTATGCACCTACCAAGATTGTCTTTAGAGGTAACCATTTTAACCATGTTAAATCTGAACAGATCACGCAGGTGTGTGTCTTTAAACTGCATCTTAGACTTTAGCTCTTGCCCTTGATGCCTCTCCTTACCTGGAAAGTGCAGTAGTTGAGCAGCATATCAGAAAAATCAGCCGACCTTCCCAGCCCATGGAAAGGCAGGGGTGTGCTCCCACCAGCCTCTATATCTGGGCTCTGTATGCAGTCAGTGGAGCTCAAAAGGCTTCAATGACCCTGCAGGAAACCAGACACCTAGTCCAAGAAAATTCAGATGTGCAGTTTATTGGGAAGACACCCTCTGCTGATGAGGGTCAGCGCCATTACAAGTGTCACCTTTGTGCAGAATCGAGATTAATAAAGAAGTATATCAGGGAATCATGCTGCTGTCGTATGGGTTGATTAAAAAGAAAAAGTAACAGCAATGTTCAGAGTTCTCCGAGCGGGAGATAATAATTAACGTTAATAGATCCCTTCAGCAAGGGACTGCTGCTCTGCCCCCACCTGGGCAGGTTTCTCAGGGAAGGGAATTCAAACACAAAGCAACCAAAAGCACCATTTCCTTGCTGGTGGAAAATATTCCATCATTTCTCAATTTCAGATGTGTTTTACGTTCACACCACAAGGCTCTTCCGCTGGGGGACGTGGTGTAGGGCCTCAGTTCGTGGAAAACAGCATCAAAATTGGGAATGCAAGCATGGACCACGCAGACCTACGTTCCTGCTAAATTAAATCTGTATGACACGGGGCAAAGAACTATTTAGCAACATGACAAAACAAAGGGCGGACTGCGAACACCTACACCCATTGCTGCTCCCAGGGAAGCTCCATTTGATCAGTGTTTGTGTACATAAATTCTCGGTACACAAAGAGAGGCCTACACTGCAAGAATGCACTTTGTACGCACACGGGCCACGACTGAGTACAAAGGCAATCCCCAATATCCAGAGAAATTTCATCAGAGGATGTATTTGCTGATTCCAACCTGTAAAAGCAGCAGATCAAGGCAGTAGGAGGATTTATGTGTAAAATAAAATAAAAAGGGGGGGGGACAGGCCGATTTTTAAAATGAAGGGGGAAAAAAAGCCTTCAGAGAGCCTTCAAATCTTTATCCTCATTTGAAAAAGGCACAGCTCTGCCTGAATCACTGTGTCTCAAAGCAGAGGGCGCCCTCTGTGATCCGCAGAGAACAATTTCTGCACCAGAATTAATACAAATAGGTCAACTCAGGCTGAAATTATCATGGAAGAGCTGCTAAGTGAATGGGAAGTCAGAGTCACGGCATCACTAACCTAACTCTCATTTCTCATTCAGATTTCTGTTAGAAGCTTAAAAGCTGCACCATTCTCCTGCTGCTGCTAGGATAACCATCTTTTATCACAAACATGTGAATGCTAAGGCAGACTTTTGTCTGGTATCTACATGAAATGTGAGTTCTTGCCTTCTGAGTGAACGTCTCCTTCCTTTGCAGTGGATTTTAGTTTTTCTGCCATGCCTCCAACACACCTACAATATACAGTACTATTTGTTTTCAGCACTACTGATGTGCTTAAATCCAAACATTAACTAATTTATACCTTCTTTGGTCAGCAAGACAATACTAATTAGTGCCAGGTGACTTCAGATTTCCTTCTCTTTCTATCTGGTACTGAAGTTGAATTAAATTCCAGTTATGAAAATCCAGAATCTCCACAAAAAAAAAATAATCAAGTTCCATCCACGTGTGCGCAAACTCTGTGAAAATGAAGGATCCTTCTTCCCTACCTGCACCTTCTAAGAGAAGATCCTCTGAGCTAATAGGAAGGAGCACTGTTCAAACCCAACCCAACCAAACCAAATGGTGACCAAGGTACAAAACTGTTCCAGGTACGAGCAGAACAGCCATTATGGTACAAGGCAGATTTATTGGATGGAAGCTGGCAAGTGATGTGCCACAGAGGACTGCTTAAATCTTAGCACGCACGTCAAAGCTCGCACCGTAACACTTCTGCTTCCAAAGTTAAACTGGAGAAGAACGACACCATTTAAAAGCCATTAATTTTCAATGTACCTTTTTTTTCCCCTACTTTGGAAATACTTGAAGATTCACTACATGGTTTAGAGTGGAATGGGACTTAGCTGTTTTGGACTGATGAGCTTGTAGCTCACGATGGTTATTTACAAGTGAGATGTTCCCCAGCAGCGGATAAAAAACAAGCCCTGCTGAGTCACACATCATGGTGGTGGGCTTCCTTTCTTAATACTGCTAGTTAATAGGAATACGAAACCATGAAACAATGACTGAAACATTTCACCACCCTGAGGCCAAGTCCCAAGAGAAAAAAAAAAAAAAGAAATTTGACATTATTTAGTGTTCTCGAGCACCGTATTTGCACGTTGCATATTCTTTTATTGATTTCTCAAAGGCCTATGTACTCTGCAATTAATAATCCAACCAGAACGTGTCAATGCAGCACTACCTTTGCAAGAATAGGAACAGCTCTGCGCAACAGTCGCTCCAACTCCTACCAACATGGCACTCAGCCCCATAAATGGTCGCACCACTGGCCACTCTAGTGCAAAGAAACAGGCAACCAGTTAAATTAATTACAAAAATAGCAATCTTTTCAGCTCAGAGAGAAACCTGGCCTTTCCGTTAACTTGTTTGAAACGGATTAAAACTCTCAAAGGGAAGCACTATCTTTAAACTGCAGACTTGTGAGTTTGGCCTCCTCCCCTCCAATGAACTGAAAGTTGCTGTTACACGCTCAAGAGATGTAAAGGGGCAAAGACAAAAACATCCAAATGGATTGCGGTGCTCAGATAGGAACTAATCTCCCAGTGATAAGAGCCCACACTCAGCTCAAAGCACTCTTTCAAAAGCCCATCATTAGAGATGGGGCTGGGAACACAAGGTGGGCGACGGTGACTGTTGATGTGCACAGCAATACAAATTGGATCATCCACGAAGCATCCACGCTGTGTAAACAGGAGAGTCAATAACTCAGACGGGCGAGTCAATATGAAACAGATAATCACCACCCCTTCATCTAGGAAGGTAAATTAGCCTGAGATAATACACTGGATAAACAAGCCCACACAGCCAGTGCCCTTAGTAAGGATAAGGTGCTGCCTGCAGGACTAGCGGCCTAAACTCCTTTAGAAAAGATACTGTCCTTTCAACTGCCAGCCTCCCGACTGCAATATTAATTTTGTTGAATCCTTCCCCTTAAAATGCAATTTTAAAAAGTTAGGAAAAGTTCAACTTAGGCTGTAGGATGCTTTGGAAAAATAATGGTAACGTTAAGTCTCACCTTCCAGAAACGTTCAAGTCAAACCTAAAGTTGGTTTAATTTGTCTTTGCTCTTCTTGAAGACAGCACTTAGTGACACAAACCAAGCTCTTACCTGCTAACCAAATATAACAAAGCTAATACAAAACATTATTCTCAGCTTGTTAACATATGCAAAAAGCAGTACACGCACTCGAATACATTCCTTCGTGTTGCACAAATTCTGTAGGTGTGCATGCTTATGCCAATTTAAGCAGGAGTGAAAAGCCTCAGCAAACCTTAACCTTTAATTTCCCGACTTTTGTAACACCCCTTTTCCTTTTTGGGGTAAAAGATGTGCTTTATACAATGCCGCATTACAACACTCCTAGACCAGTCTGCCAGCTTTCACTGTGTTTGTCCCAGGCAATTAGGAGAATCTGCTGCCATTACGACAGACTCTGAAACTGGTTAGAAAGTTTAATCTTCTGCCACAGAAAGAAATTCCTAAGTTTCATAAGTCTTGGAAGAAAAACAGAAGGTGTGTATCACCGCTATGAACTAAACAATACGGGAGGTGGGGGGAAACGTGTTCCCAATGTCAGAGTTCGGAATAGCAGCCTAAAATGTGGTAAATTTATTGAGAAGAAGATCATGTTGCAAAAACGGAATACAATTGATTTTTTAGCATTTAAAAATCATTTAATGATGGGCCTGACCGTAAAATAGTGGCACAACAGAAAGGTCGGGTGCAAACGTGACATGGAATGCATAGAACCTCCGGGGCGGACCAGCCACAGTAAATACAACAGTTGTCATCACGAGTGTAAATTCACTTTTGTTACTTTTTTTTTTTTTTGCCTAGAAGATAAGAGAGTGTATATAAATATTGTAGAGAAAAACATTTAAAAAACACATTGTTTTATTATTATTATTATTTTTTTTTCAGAAATGCTGGAAGGGGTTTCAGCTCAGCCAAAAACGAGTAGGTTTGTTGGGCCAAAACTGCCCTTCCTGGTTCCTACAGTTTGCTATGCATGTTATGAAAAAAAATATTAATGATTAGATGGTAGAAAATTGTGAAAAAACATCAACTAAGGAGCTAATTCTCAACAGACAGAGGACATAGTGTTTCAAAACACAGTGCTTAAAAGCATTAACTTCGAGGAAGTAACAGTAAGAAGAATTTCCACCATTTCTGCTGCCTTGAAGACTGAAAAAAATGAATCCCATCAGCCACAAAACCCCAGCTCATTAGTAAGCAGAATGGTAAAGTCAGACATCTGCCTAGAGGATCTCTGGAACTACAGTTTGGTGGGATTTCATTTAAAAAGCAGCTCAGAAGAGTACAAAATTTTAAAGAAATGAGAACTTACAGTACGTTGCCTTGAGCATCTGTCTTCACTGAAGGTGGCAACGGTTTATTAGATTGCATAATGCTGCTATACTTAGTTTTAGTTGAAGAGAAATACAAACCTGGAAGATTAACAGCTACTCGACGGTTAAAACATATACATTTGGCATTCCAGCCCGCCATCCCTGCACTACTTGTCATTTCCTCCTCATTGCCTCCCAGTATCATGGAACAGTGACATGCCTACAGTTCAAAGTTTCCTATCCTACAGCTGTGGAACTTAGATTTGCCAAACATATGACTACAACTCCTAGAAATCATCCCATCATGTTATGCACGTTCTATTTATGGGATGGAGCTTCCCATGGCACATGCACTGCTGTCAGTGTTTTCTTAACAATGCAACTGAAACACCACTGTCTCATTCAAACTTCTCTTCTCACTCTTACAATCAACCAGTCAGAAACACTGCATTTATGATTTCACTTAATTACCCTCTCCTAACTTCAGGAATTCCAAAAAGCAATCTGAAGAGCAGCATTTGATAGGATCCCCAGCTTAAAATCATACCACGAAGAGCCATTAAAACCGGCTCTCCTATATAAAGATGCTTGGCTGACTTGAGATTCTGCCTCTCCAGCCCATTTCACAGCTGACTCCGGTTGAACTAAATGAAATCTGCCGAGGGAGAATGCAGTATCTCAACGTCCTTCTCCATCAACTCTGAACAGAAACCGTGGGAAGGGAAACGTAAAGGAGCAAAACAAAACAAAACAAAAACAAAAACCCCACCAACCTACTAAAATAAATTACATAAAGTTCTGAAATCACCATCGCTTTTGAGGCAACCTTTCCAGAGACCTCTCGGATTCCTTTCTTCTCTGAAGCACCTTTTGTTGTTTTAAGTTGTACGGTTGTAAGAATAACTTTAACTATAGAAGCTATATGCATCTTTTAAGAATCACATTTTGATGATTATAAAAATTTATCTATTATACAACATAGGTCCAGCTACACTGAAAAAATTACACCGCTTATTGAAATACATTTCATTTTAGAAACTGACTACTAAATAGGTCTATACAAAAAACTCTAAAATAATTTCTGTAGTAAAATAAAGAGTGTGTTAGGAGAGCTACACAAACAAGAAATTTTTTTGTCTTTCTTTATAATGCTCAAATATACCGTGATACGTGGCTGGCTCACTCCATAGCCGGCACCAAAAGCTGAAAAGAATCCATTACAATACACAGTGATACAATTAATGCTCTGTATTAATCTCACAGCCTTTCCGATTAGTACAAAGAAAACCAGGCCTATCTCCTCTTTGAGGAGAAGTCCAGGATATAAAAGCAAGCATACCTCATCAGCTGATATGAAATTATAAAATTCCACAAGTCTCAGTATCCGAAATTTATAAAAGTCACCAGGAAAACACAAGCAAATTGGGGTTAAGTCCTGTTGGTTCCCAGGTTCAAATGAGCACTGCTGATCCAAAACAGGATTTCCTTGTTTGCTAACTGATTCAAAGGAAAAATCAGGACCATCTGCTGGGGCTAAGAGAGAGACGAAAGTCCTCATCAACTAACCCTCTGCACTTCCACGAGGGCACGTTTCCATGTGCATAAAATGGGAAAATAGCTGGCAGGAAGCAAAGATGTTAGTGGTGCTGTGCTGAACTGTTTTTTTCTGCCAGGTGTCGCAAAAAGCTGTCCTCACTCTGACCCCTGTGATTTAAAGGCTCACTCTTGAAAAGAGCTGGAGGAGGGGGTAAATGGGGAACAGGGGGGACTGGAAGATGATGCGGATGGTGAGGATGAGGATGTAGGTGAAGATGTGAATACGGATGGGGAATGGGGCGTGGAGGAAGCGTGCTCACTGGGTTCAGGTTGATTGGTGGGGTTGGGGTGGTGGGTGTGTTCACTGCAGCAGGAACCGTGGTGGCAGGAGAAGTTGTGGACAGTGGGATCGGGACAGCAGACGACACGTTAACGGGGCTGGTAACACGGAAGCACTTCTCCTTGTGTGCCTTGAGCATGTTGGAGAAGCGAAATCGCTGGCCACACACATCACATGGGTAGGGCTTCTCCCCTGTGTGAGTTCGGCGATGTCTCTTCATGTTTGGGCGGCTGGTGAAGCTTTTCCCACAGATTTCACAGATAAAGGGCTTCTCTCCTGCCAAACATGGATACAGCAGTTGGTTAGACACTGAACGTTTGTTAATACTTACTTCAGCATGCTTATACAAACTGCATACTACAAAAGCTATTCTGACCACAACCTTCAGCAAACAGAGTCAGCTGCTTCACAGAAGCCCCCAGTCTTTAAGATATCCCCTTTCACCTTTGGATTTTGATGGCCCAAGAAAATCTTCTGTAAGGCCTCGCAGTTCCCCCAGTAGTGAATCACAGGACTATAAACAGTTCTTTTGATTTAACAGTAAGTTATCCTATTAACTTCTCCTTTCTGATTCTCTATGTTGGGTAACAGCTTTGATCCCAAGTTCCAAGGGAGGGAATACAGGCAAAAGAGTAGGAACGTTTCTGTCCTGCAGGAACCTGTACTTTTCTTTGCTAAGTTCTTACCAGTGTGTGTCTTCATGTGCTCATCAAAGTACTGTTTCATGTTGAAGTCTTTGCCACACCACTGGCACATGAACTGTTTGTGCCCAATGTGGATGCTCATGTGGGAACGCAGCTGATACTTGTACTGAAACCTCTCATCACAGTTCTGCAACAGAACAGCAACCATGATATTCAGGCATCACACATCAGGAAGCAAGGCAATCAAAGGATAGCACTCAAACATAATAACTAAAGGAGGAAAGAATTCATGAACTAGCACAAACACAGACCCTCACATCCTACAAATGCAGGACTTAAGTTAATTAACGACAGAGGAATCTGGCCTATACTAAGAGGTCTGCTGCCGCAGTAGTCTTAGCAAGGAGCAGGGAACAGTTGCAGCCTTTATTTGACATAGCTGCTGGTAAAACTCTGGGAGAGACATAGTTATGGCAGAGAGCTATGGCAACAAAGTGCTCACTTAATGTACCAGTTGGAGATTCTGCAGCTTAGCCAGCTGTAGCTGTTGCACTACAGCATGCCTCCACTAGAGGACTCTGCTCACACAGCAAAACCAAAAGCAGCACGCTAAGGCTTGTCTTTCAGAAAGACAGATCGGTTTTCCAGCCGTTATTTCTTGGCATGCGGTAATTTATTTTCCTGCAAGTTCTCCAAGCCTACGCGGCCGCAGTACTGCCATTACTACTTCACCGCTTGCTGGAGTTTTTCTCCACTTTGTGGACAAGGGGAGGAGGCACTGGACCTGACCTGGAAGCAGGAAGTGCTCGGCACCAGGGCCTGCCTCCATCACGTGACATCCACAAGCATCCCCATCACATGACTGAGACATTATCTGCACTAGGCACATGACTGGCTAAGTCTATCCCACACACATCTCCTTCCTGGGGGCAGGCATAAAACTACAAATCACAAATACATCTGAATGCGTTAGTGAGATGCTCCCTTGCTTCCAAAGCGCACAGAGTTTAGGAAATGCTAATTTACAGTGCGGTCTTATATCTCAAGGAGGTAATCAGCTGCAGCGAGGCCCAGAGTTTTTCCTCACCAGTAAAAACTGAGCTGCAATTTATTTTCGTTGTTGCCACCTCTGTGTCAGGTCAGCGGGCAGGATGAGCAGGAGTGCCAGGATTTACATCACCCTACTGCTTTACTGTGAACACTGAGGGAAAACTGGTGTTCAAATCCTGCTGTAGTATGTACTCATCGAGAAAAACATGACAGTCAACCTTAAAAGCAAACCAAATACCTCTCAGTTTGAATTGCTCTTAGATGCACCCTGCCTGTGCTCACCAAATGGAGAATAATTTCCCCCAAATTCTTGCAGAACTGCACCTCGTTTACAAGTCAGTCGATTCTGTTTTCACCTATTTGCTCTACTGACAGCGTTATTAACCTCGTGTCTTAAGCTACCACATCTAAACATACTCATAGTTGCTGGCTCACCTCACATCTGAAAGGTTTCTCTCCAGAATGTTGTAGGGAATGTACCTTGAGAGACATACTGCGTTTGAATGACTTCCCACAGGTCTCACATGTGAAAGGCATGTCCTTTGTGTGTGCTGCAACACAACAGTACATTACAGATGGTCACTTAAATGCAAGCAGTTCTTGAATCAAATTTCTTCCCCAGCACCGAGCAGGAAGATGATTAGTTATTACACAGCTTATAAGTACATACATGTATGTTATAGACACACACACACATAAATATTTTGATTGTTGTCATTATTACAGACTCGGTCTTTTAGCTATGGGTAATGCTCAGACAACCAAATTCGCCTTATTTTTTTTTTTTTTTTTATTTTCTCCCCCAAACAACAATTTGGAGTGACCACAAAGAAGCACTGATCAATAACTCACCAACCATATGTTTCCGCACATGGGCCATGGTGTAGAACTTCTTCTCACAAATCTCGCAAGAGAATTTCTTTTCTGCGTATCCATGGACAATCTTGATATGCTCATGGAGGGACCAGAGTTTCTTGAACGACTTATTACAGGAAACACACTGAATGAATGGGATAAATACAAGGAAGTTTACATTAGAAAGATTCGACCTCGCAGAGCGAAGCCGTGCGTCTTCCTCTCGCATTGCAAAAGGAAACCCAAAAGAAGGCAAAATGCTGCGTACTGCCTCGGACTGCACTTCAGAATACTTCCCCTGTTTCACAGTTGAAACAAACGCACCGAGAAAAAACCTGCAATTTTAATTAAGCAGGATTAGAGAGGGTGTTAACGCGTTGCATTTTGGTGCTAGCCAAAGAGGATGACAGCCACTGTGTTTATTTCCAAAACGCACAGATAGCTGGATGCAGCCTCCAGGGAATAAAGCTGCGAGTCCTAACACAGAGACTACAACTTGACAGGCTTGGATGCCGCTGGTAATCTAAACCCCAGCGTGGGAAGAAGCCAACAAAGGTGAAGGAGCCCTACCACCAAAGTTAGTTAAGCCTTTCTGTCCACCTAACCCAGCTTAGGGAGCACAGTGACTCCTGAGATTGCAGGTCTACTAACCCTTGAACTAGTCAAAGCACCCTCATTCTCTTAGCTCTGTACAGAAGACAGCTTCCATCTTGGAACTCTTGCTCATGCAAAGAACCTGGCACACGGTTGGTACAGCGAGTTGTTATTGCCATGTTTTACATTCTGACTCTTCACTTATACACATCAGTAGTGCTGAAGGTCTAAAATGACTACGTGCAAACAGTGTTTTAAATCTCTTCCCATAACTACAGTGAAACATCCATTAAGTCAGCGATGAGCAGGATGAACAGGCTTTCATATACGTTTTCTTCCCAACGGTTCTTGCTAAAGACTTCATTCAAATCCTTGCACAATTTTGAGAATTCCGTAATAATCGGCATTCTGAAACTTGACAGCAGCCGTACACATGAGGATACCAAGTCAGTTTCATCTTTCAAGCGAAGAGGGAGGGAACTGCAGATTGTTGGCTTTGATAGCTGCTGGGGTGCTTGGGGTCTCCAGTACATCAATTACCCTTCTCCCCCAAAGCTCGAACAGCTGTATGCTCAGCACTGAAGAACTAACAAATATTACGCCTTCTGTCAGCTTGAGTTGTTTCTTCTCTGCATAAGCAGGTAATGCTGCTTCCACAGTACTTGAATCTCTGCAGGCCTGGAAAATCTGGTACACCACTCACCACGCTGACTGCAAGGAGATCCTTTACCTCGGGAAGAACCTACTTGGAGGCATGTCAGGAACAAAGTGCAGTGCAGGGGAGCTGGGGGGAGAACACGGGGTGCAACAGGACCCTAGAGAGCAAAGCAATGCTAAGAAATGATGAAAAATCCTTTAAGGATAAGTGAGTCCTTGAAGCTGACAATTTGCAATTTCACTGATGATCAGCAGCAAGCGCTTCAGATCACTAACCCTGACATCTACTACACAGACTCAATGATGATGAATGACAATGAAAATTCTGTGAAGGTGCTAATTTTGAAAGGATAAAAACAGAAATTATCTGGAGCAACAGACATATTTCATCACTTAGACAAAAAATACAGAGAATAGTCAGTCATATTTATCAGTTCAATCACCTCTTACACAATGTAGCCATTTGTGTCTAGATAATTGTATCTCCCTCGACGTATTAAACTCCACATTAATGTAACACTTTCACATCCCTTTACTCCTTTTGCCAAGTGTAATAAAAAACAAATTTGCAGGCAGCTGTGGAACACATTCCAAACGTTAAGACTAACAAAAATAACTGCTGAATACATACTTATAGCAAAAACTTGAAGGTGGCTAGCAGTGCCTCTGCCACTAGGAATATCTGGGAAACTTCCTGGACCTGGTTCTTCTGGTACTGGATATAAAACAATTTCTACCACTTCTTTTCCCGTTCCTTTGGACAAAGGAATGTAACCCCTCAGAAGCCCATGGTTGCATGGCTTGCAGGATGCTTCTCTATACTATGCATTCAAACTACTTGTGAATTCTTGCTTAACGTCAAAAAATTTTATGCTGTGAATGAGCCAGCTGGATGACAGAGTATTCCTGAAACTTACATTAAAGTGCTGTCTGCCACACAAAACTTTAGAACAATTTATTTCAAGAATTGCAAGAACACACTGACATATCTATGCATTTTACTAACTATGCTCAAGGCTCATTATATTATATTCCTTCCTTCAGTCTTCCTCCTATGAGCTGAAACATAAGGAAAAATAGCATAGTGTTATATAGATCTGCATTTGAGTTGTATAGCAAAGAGAAACTGCAACCAATCTTTGAACCGTCTCCCACGCAGTGGGAATTGAATAACAATTCACTTTAGCATTTAAGCAAATAAACGAACTAAAAATGTTTCTGGTAAAACTCATTGGACAGACCAAGAAAATAACTTGTTGCCCTACAAACTCAAGACATTTCAGCTGCACAGAAACTGAACCCAAGCAGCTTCACCCTGGCAGTGGAAGCATCTCAACTAGGCAACACCATGCCAAGTTTAACAAGGCACAAAAGCAAGTTCAAATCGCCAGATAAAACAACATTGCCCCCAGTTACATGAGAACAGAGATGCCTATGAGCGAAGTGCAAACCACAGATGAATAAGAAACTAAAACTCCTTCCACAACTTTAACTTTAAAACGGTTCTGTTACAACATAGGCTTCCGTTGTTGTATAAAATTATACAACTGCAAATCTTCTGGTGAGTAAGACCAGACATCTTTGTGTTATCAGTAAGGTTTACTTGCACTGAGAAAAAGGCAGGCTCATGAACAGATTTAGTCACTGAGTTCATACATTTCCCAGTGAATATATGGACTACATGGAATGCTGTAAATTACTTACATACGATTACCCCAGTAGGATTTTTAAAAGTTACATTTTAACACAACTCCAAATCCTGACTTCACTAGTTTCTTTCTCACCTGCTTGCCTCTCCGGTATGTAAAATTTCTGCTCATAATACCACTTATAATTTTGTTCTCCCCTGAAATCCCTGCTGGACATAGTATACGACTGAGTTTCAGGACAATGAAACTTTAAAGCTAGTGACAGCTGCAGGTGCTCAGCACCTGAAGAAGTTGGCTCTACCCTGTTAAATGCACTTGTTTCCAGGCCAGTTACTCTAGAGTTTGACATCAGTTAAAGTGGCTTTGCATTTTCCCCAACATAAATACTAGAGTAACTCCGCTAAATCAGACGACGCTTGCGCGCTTTGTTCCCTACAGTTTACTTCTTTTGGAAGACACCAAGTGTTGATAGGTAGAGACAAGGCCTTGGTCAGAACCTGGTCTGCACAAAAGATTTCCCCCTCTGAAGTGTCCGCTAGCTGTATCCAGGGCACGACAGAAGGTATGGAAATCTGGCAAGCAGGTGAGCAAACCTACCTGGATATTTTTTTCACAGTCTGTTTGCTGGTGAAGGGACAGCTCACTTTCTAGAACAAATTTCTTCCCACATTTGTCGCAGATCTGCATGCGCCTGTGAGTGACGTTCATGTGCTTCTCCAGGTACCAGCGTGTGTTAAACACCCTGGGGCACTTCTCACAGGTTAAAGTCTCCTTCTCTTCACACTTTGATTTCTGCACAGGTGCCTTGGGCTCCTTTGCAGCTTTCTTCTTACGCTTGGGGGGCTCCACACTCTTTCTACGACCCCTTGTAGTTCTGGGTGATGGGGAAGTTGTGGCTGCTGCAGCAGATGCAGCTCTCCTTGTTCTCCTTTGTGCAACACTAACTTTTTCCACTCTTTTCTCTTTTTTCTTCTGCCTCTCATTTTCCTCATAATCATTACTGTCTTCAGTGGCCTCTTCCCCACTGTCACCCTCCTCTTCCTCACTGCTGGTCTTAAGAACAGCAGTCTCTTTGGACTGGGAGGGGACACCCTTCTCCCCTTTTGATACATTTAATGTTTGGTTGTTAAGGTTTACCTCTACTATAATCTGCTCCCTTTTGTAAGTCACTTCATCTTCCTCCTCTTCCTCCTCCTCAGAGTCGTCAGAGTTTTCTCTATCTTCTTTCACAGCCCGGACTTCTCCTACTGATCTGTTCTCCCTGAAATACGGCTGCTCCTCTCTTTCATGGAGATGCGGTTTGCTCATTTTGCTGTCCACCAACACAGGGTAAGGACTTCCTGACTCTCTCTTGTATACTTTGGTGGACAGATCAAGTTCCTGGCTGGCACCATGATAAAACGTGGGTGGCACTTGACCACGGCGACTGTCCTCTTGCGCCATACCTGCTACATGCACGGCACAGTTTTCAACCAACTGTTGGCAAGAATTGGCTGTTTGACTCATCTGGGGGGGCCTGATTCATTAAGCACCTTTAATCCCAGAAAACCAAGCAAGCAGCTTTAAATCGGGATGGGTTCTCATGACCGGTGTCTGTTCCATCTACACAGAAGGAACAAAACAGGATTCTCTGCTGATGTTTAGCACGGATGTGTAGGTCACAGAACTCTGATATTATGGCAAGAGCAGAGCAGTAGTAATTATTCTTCGGAAGAAAGTTGCCAACGAACTGTTGAACATTTTATCTATAAAAGACAACAGAGAAGATATGGTCAATTAAAAAAAAATATCACTAAAATATTCACCAAATTCTTCTGAGTTTGTACAACTGAGGTAAAGCCCAGAGTATACCATCTAGGAGCTGTACTTGCTGTGGGCGGACTGCCCTCCAGCATTATCTCAAGCAAAAGTGGGATTGAGGTACAAATACATGCACCTTTATGTGGGCCAGAACCAGTACTAGACTTGGGAGAAACTGAAATCAAGGCACGCTATTCATTTCCAGATCATCTCCACCTGCCAAAGATCACTACCACTGCCTCCAAGCTGAGTCAACGTGCCCATCTGTTTCTGCTGCACACCGTGGAGCACTGATGGTCCCGACACAATGCACTACTCCTCCCACACGCCCCTCCATCAAATGAGGTGTACACCTACATAGAAACACCTCTTCTCCATCAGAACCTCAGCCGGAGAGCCCATTCTTACCCAAAAAGTGGGCATATTAAGTTTTTACACCAAGCAACATTCCATTAGCGTAGATACGCATGAAGAATTTCAATGGAAACATTTTCAACTGGCAGCACTAAGAACAGCGTGTCCCCTACTTGTTTCCACCTCAGAAATCCCTCACAGCCTCTTGATTTAAGTTACCTTATTCTTTTGTCTCACTCTCCCTTCCCCCAGCTATTTATTCCTCACTGCAGTAGCCAAGTGATATTACATTTGCCCATCTACATTTCAGCTGCGTTATCCAAGTTGGAATTTGACCAGGACACTATTACTTCCTCTTGCAAAAATTATCACGTGATCCCTAATGAATACAAGCAATCAAGCTCTCTCATTTATTTTTTACCAGGACAATTACATTTTAGCAGCACGGGGTTAACAATACCAGGCCAACATTTTTTGGCTGTGTGGATCAAGTCAGAAATACATCAGAGCTGCTCCTGCAAATAGGACTTGCAACTACAGGATGCAGAAGATGTCAATGAAGGAGAACCTGACAGAGATCCCATCGCTTCTGTTTTCTTTTAGGGACCTTCCCTAACCATGAAGAAAACTGGATCCCCATTATCAGGGTCTGAAAATCTCACTGAGTTTCAGGTTAGAAGCCTCAGACAAATCCAGCAGATAGGTATAAAGCATTCAGACTCGCAGACTCATACCCTGATTTTTATTATTATTATTATTCTCGGTGCAATAATGAAAAACAACCAGTCTGAAGCAGTAATACAGATATGGATTTTTAGGATTAATTTCCTTCCACTTCATTCTGAGTTACTCTCCACACGACAAATGCAGTGACTTCCTTCCAAACATGTTTTGACACAATCTTTTCTATATTGCAGTTTCAAGCTTACTGTTCCAACAGAAATTCCCCCCTTAAATTCAAAATGAATTTAACTGAACAGGAAACAAGCCTACCAATGGTCACAGTCGCTTGAATAATAAAGAAGACTGAACCTTGCCCTAATCTTTCTGAAACAACACACCAGGGAAAGTGACTTACCAACAAGCAGTCGCTTGATTACAAGCCTGCAGTTAGTTAAACACATTCTTGAACAGCTCTCAGTATTTCAAATGCACTCAGCAAGAACCCTGCAGGCAGACGTGCAAGCACCCCAGCAGCGGGGTCTGCTCCTGCTGCTGCGTGCTCTCCCCATCCCAGCAGGGCCCAGTTGCAGCTTCCCAGCTCCAGAGGGAGGAGGACGAGAGCCAAGCCCCGGCTGGGCCAGGAAATACGTGGAGATGGGGCTGTTAACATTGGCTTGCGATCACAAGTAACGTTCGGATGGAAATACTAGTGCATAACCAAATAAGCTGGCTGTGATTGCAAGCCAGAATTAACAATCCTATACCCAGGAAGGCGCTTAAAAGCAGCGGGCGTGACGCAATCCACCGTTCAGCTTTTCCTTCAGCAACGTTTCATTAATTATTCAGCTGCCCCCCCCCCCCCCCCCGAAATCACTACGTCGCATCGAAAACCGCACCTGATTATTTCCTCAGCATATCAAGCGTTTCTCACAAGCTGCACGAGGAGTTCAGGGAGGCTACCAGAATTCTGCTGCTCCACAGCCAGAAAAAAGCAAAATCTGGTCATGAGAAGGAAGCTTTACCTTCTCCCTCCCCCCCCCAGCAAATTACTGAATGCTGAAATATTCTCTCAGCCATCATTTCATCTGTGCCCATTTAAGGAACGCTCAACACGATAAACCACTACGAATGAACTCGTTACCACTTCAAAAAGCAGTTTTTGAAGAAGGGCATATTCCGAGTTATCAAAGCTCCTGGGTCTCAAAACCACTTCACTCTGCAGACACCATAACCTACTTTCGCTTTCAGTGCCCCGCTTGCTACCCTCAAGGGACCCACAACTTTCGAACACAATTATTTAGCAGTCCAACAGCTGGTAAAGCAAAGTCCTCCTCATCCATCAAACACAAACAAGGCACTGTTGGGTGGCTGACAGTTCTGAGACCGTGAAAAAATATCTTGGAACTTTTTTTTTCTGATCGCAGATATAAGACATCTTAGATGGCGAATCCTTTCCTTTTTCAAAGCTGCTGAACAGCTTGGGCTCACAGAACGGATTTCAGCCACGCTACAGATGAGGGCAATAAACATTCTGATTAAAACGGAAAGCAGCAAACGAAGCTTCAAAGTTGGTTTTTGAAGAGCCCTGTCAAGGCATAAAACCGAGGAATCACTATTACGAGCACAGAACGAACTCACGAGGTGCATGCAACGTTCAGTCGTCGAAGATCTTATGAGAAATGTTTGCAAGCCCGCGAATATCAAAGCTCACACCCAGAAAAAAAGCACAAACACACGTAGGTGGGGGAAGCATGTGTACGTGGGACTAACACTTCGCATAATGCTTTTGCTGCTTCTGGAGAAAAACACATTTCTTCGTGCTCTCTGGACTAAAAATAGAACAGCTTCTAACAGAGAAGGCGCGTACAATTGCCTGCCTTCGCTTTGACTCGCTCGATGCCTTGAAATCAGTACAGACCAAGTTCATTATTCTCAGGGGTTAACGAATTCAAATTACACGTCCTTTGGGGAGGAGGGAAGCCTCTGAAAGCAACCAGCTTGGAAGCCTGGCTATCACGGATTTTAGTCCAACGTGCATCAAGGTTGCGTGGTTCGCGTGCTGGCAAGCATCCACCAAAAGCAGACACTGATGTAAAGAAAAATCCTGCTTACCCACCCTTGCAACTAAGTAAAGCGGTAGCACAGTCACTCTTGCATCTCAAGGCTCCCTGGAAGCTCCTGACCCCTGCGTGGCCTACAGCTGTTTGCCTGAGATCATAAATAGGCTGCCAGCTCCACGGAGGTACACTTAAGCGCTCATTCTTTCTGCCTGGACCGTTTCTGCTGGCTCCCAGAAGAGGAATGGAAAGGTTCTTTGGGGCACCCCGCAACCAGCCACGACCCACGCTCCTCTTAAAAACCAGTTTCACTGCTGCCCACTGAGTTACTGGTTTTACATCTGAAAATTGGCAGACATCGGTCTAATTTATTTTGCTGTAGGTTGGCAAGTCTAGGAGAAGTACTGCAGGCACAGGGGCGATGTGGATACATGCAAAGATGGCACTGCATTGATTTACTACTTAGTTAACATCTGGAGGTTTCCCCACTCTTCCCAGATAGCTGTAAGGGCCAGAAAATGTCTTCAAAAAATAAAAACCCATCCTTTAAATTGACAAATCGTCGCTGTTCTGTGTATGCGTTAACAATCCGAAGGTATTAAAGATCCTGGGAGTCCTTTGGTTGGAAGCCACAATCCAGCAGCTCCATTGCAGCCCGGGGTGACCAGCATTGCATGCAGTTTGCAAGCACTGACACAACCACGTGCATAAATAAATCATTTATATAAGATAGCCAATGAGCCAATTTCCAGGTAGTCAAGTATCTGTTGAAGAAACTATACTTGGAACAGATGTAAGGCAGCGATAGCAGGCTGGGGGGATGAACTGAATACAGCTCCAACGTTATGCCATGCTGGGGACAGGTTACAGGCTGACCACCACCTAAATTTCTAACTAAAACTGGAGAATGTTGCTTCTCTGCTTCCAGAGGCTGTGTCAAAGTTAATTCAACAGGTAGGAATGTCCAGGGCAGCTAAAAACTGTGAATTCAGAACAGGGCAGGAGAGCTCAGCCCTTTCAGAATGGCAGGATTTTAAGTAAAACACTCTCACGCCTATTAATGACCTCACTAGGGCATAGAAAAAGTATTAGGATTACGTTAAGACAGCATTAATTGCATTGAGTTTGAAAGGTAAGTGTAAATGTGGAGGTGAACCGGAGGTGATTTTTTGCTTAGCTTCTGTAAATATTTGTACTCATCAGTGTTACCCATTAATCAATTTAATGTCATGAATTTCATCACATGATAAGACAGGGATACAAGAGAACGCATCAGCAAAATACAATTTCCATGTAACGGACACGACGTAGCTTTAATGGTATTGCCCAACACAAAGTTCTGCAGTATATCTTGTAAAAACAACAGAATATTAAGACGTTCTCACTTCAACCCCGCCTTATGAAATCTTTATGCAATGAGTTTCCTTCTGTGAATTCCGAGCGGCCCATTAACAAGAAATGACTATGGATGCAACGCTCAAGTAAAGGCTTCGAGTGGAAACGCTCCACGCACGTTTCAATACATCAGCACTATCTCAGAGGAAAGTTTCAATACAGCCGCGCTGTTTGAAGAACAGGTGCACGGCACAGAGCAGCGCACAAGGCGCAGCAATTCTCAGTTAATGGCAAAACACATCTGGTACAAGTTACATCGTGTCAGCAGAGGGTAATCAGGACTATACGACAAGGGGGAATTATTCACATCGACGCACAATCGCTCCTTTCTTGTGCATCTCAGCTGCTTTCTGTGCAGAAAGAAAAAAAAAAAAGGAAAGATGTCCTTCTTAACTTGTAAATTCTGTCTGAAGACTGCTGTTTTTACACTGCTAGGAGATGGGCTCGAGCCTGCCTTGGCCCACCTAGCTTCAGAAGAAAAGAAGAAATGCAGCTGTTTTGCCATCAGTAATACCCACCTAAGAGATGGAACCCGTCAGGTTCAGCACTTGGTAAATGCTACAGAGGAAAGCAGGGATGGGCAATCCTTCCTGCTGCATCAGGACATTCATTGTGTGCTTGGGGATAGATGGTTTAACGTGGAGAGAGGATATTTGGAAGCAGTGTTCACAAAGAAAACAAAAATCATAACTCTCTTCTCTTCACCACAAGCTCAGAAAGCACTTGAAGCAGATTTTCCCATCAGCTCATACGTAAGTTGAGATACAAAACACGTGTAGCACCGTGGCTGGTATTTTGATGAAATTAAAGCTGTTCAGACATCATTAAAAAAAAGAAAAAAAATCCAACGAAACACAACAGTGCTGGCAGTAACTGGAAATATTGCAGGGAGTCCTGGCAAGGAAACAAAAGACTGGAGAGTGAGTAAATACTGCCCAGCTCTCCAAGCAGAGGTTGGGCACAAGTATGCTTGGCAGGATGGTATATGAAAGGCAGAGATGAAGTACAACATGCAAACAGCTCTCATCTCCCAGTTTTTGTTTTTCTTTTTCCCAACCGTTCCTAAAATAATCTACGACGGATATCTTGCTAACTCAGCAGGCATATTTCCACTGTATGGAGCTGTCTTTTTGCCTCTAAATATTTAACAGCCTAATGGAAAAAAAAAAGAAAAAGAGGCAGAGTGTATTTCCAGTTCGAGGAAAATGCCTTATGTGACATCCCACAGCTAAAACACAGCAGCTAAGCTAAAAAACCTCCAGGATTTTTTTCTGTTTCTTACGACAAATTGTTTGGCTGTATCTAGAAATCTGCTCTGGAGGACAAAGGCTTTCAAATCAGCCATTTTCAGAACTGTGAATCTAGAGCATTTCCAAGCATCATCTCCACAGAAAACAGTTGAAGAGTTTGCCATTTCAGAACGCAGCAGTATTATAATCCCCCACACTTTGCCAAAAGATGAAGGTTTTCTGTTGGGAAGGAACTACTTTTACATAAACAGCCATGGATCTCAACACTGTTCTTTTTCTAGGCAAAACTAGCCTCAAGGATGTTCTGGTAAAGCACGATCTACATTAAAATTAAAAGCCTTAGCACTTCCTGCTGTCTTTAGTATATCAAAGTTAAACACTTATGGTTAGGAACTTCCTTGTATTCAAATCTATTCTGACCAGTTTTGTTTATTTCTTTCAACGCAAAAAATAGAAAGCAAGATAAAAACCCAAACCAGGTAGTTACTTAACCGTAGTCACTCACACATACCCACCTAGCTTTCCTGCTAATCACTTTTCTGTAATAACTGTAATTACGGAAAGATTATCTGTCCCCTTTGAATGCGTATATTCCTCAAAGTATGTGCCCAAATCCCCAGAACTGCCATGATACTGAAAGGCAATTGTTTCAGCCATTAGTCCGTCCTTTGTTCCCAACCACTCGGTTTTTGGCCTGGTTTTCTTCTTGTTCAGTAGCAGGATTCCTTTCTGCTTCACAAACTCTCGCCCTTCCTCATTATCTGTTTGCACATCTTGAAAACTAATAAGAACTCCACTCGCGTTTTTAAACCGTTCATTTATTTTCACAGATGCCCAGGGATGATATTACTTATTAAACAACACCGACAAGACTGCAAATAATTGCACTAACGACACAGGCTACGCAGACCGGCATGCGAAGTCAGAAAGGAAAATCTACCCTCAAGATCTGTACTTTGGTTCCCCAGAGTGAACATTTCTCCTCCCAGAGGGTGAGGAGTGGCAGAAGTGGCAGCAGATACGCAGCTGTGTATTTCACTATATAGATGGAGATCAGTGGAGAGGGCTTAAAAAAAAAAATAATAGCGAAAGGTCTGCGCACAAAGTAAAGCTGACAGGCGTAACTTCCATCTGGATGTTTATTCTAGAGGAAAGGTGTTTTTCCTCAGTTTAAACTATCAGCGATAACTCGGTAAGAAATAATAAACCTTAAGGAATACCTGCATTCAGAATTAAACCCAGAACAGATGGAACTCGTAGCTTAGCAGGCCCTGGAGGAGACATTTGTAATGTGCAGAATGGAGAAGACCATCCGCTCTAAACGGAACCGTTCCGTGTGAAGCACACGAAAGCTCACAGACAGCTTCACTAACACTGCTGTTTGCTTACACTTTCTTTTGTTGATCAGTCCATACTACACATCACAGCACACAGCGTGCTCCTGGGTCACTGGTCTTTCAGTGAGTGGAATGTTTAAGATAATTCCACCTGAGCTGAAAGCGCGATGCTACAATGCACGCTGTACGGAAACCCTGTTTAATCTCGGTTTATTAAAAAAAAAGAGAGATTCACTTGCAGTCTACCAGTTTATATTGAAAACTAAACAAATCTGCTCAATATTTCGGAACTCGGTGGAGCGTGGTATGTGATGGGGAAAAAAAAAAAAGGTTTCAACAGCAAAACCTTTGGCTTCGTGGAAGTGTGAATTCGTTTTCCCTAAAGATTGCTCTTCTCACACCACTGCAACGTTATAGATAAAAGATTTAAATCCTCTACATTTGAAATCTAGTGCTCTTTACAGACGAGGAAACCTTGACTTTGAAAGCAAGAACATGGGTAAAGCCCTCCCCAGAATGCTTGCAGCATTCTGCTCACCTGGGAGCACGTTCCATCAGTCACTCTCTTGCTGGCTAGTACTGTGCTCACAGGGAATTATCACAAGGAGCTTTTCCTTACATGGGCTTTCTCTTATTATCTCCTCCTTCCAAACTGTCCACAGAAACACACCAGCATTCACCTGCAGAGTTCCCATTTTGTAACTTCCAGCAGCATTTTAACTACTGAATTGCCAAACACTGTTCCAATCTGCTCTATTTGACCTCATGGTTCACACAGAGAAGTGTGTTCATGCAAGCACAACGACCAGAACTGCTGTCCTGGAATGATTGCTCAGACATTTAGGCAAGCTAGTGTAGACAAAAAAGAAAATGTCAATACTAAAACTCTACCACTGTGTGTGTTTCTCCTTGCACAATGTCACAGTGCTCCTCTAAACTCTGAATAGCTGTTCGATACCGTATCTTACATTACCAATTACTGTCTTGTTTTGGGCTACTGGATCTTCTGAAACATCTCATACTGTTTTAGATGCACAATGCAAACGTTTGGAAAAGCATCCAGCCTTGCTTTTAAAATATTTATGTTATTTAACAAAGTACATTTAGCGACACACAATTTTATCAGCTTTCCACACATGCTACCCAGGGAACTAAGTTGCAGAACAAAAATTCCTACTTGCATAAGCTCTGCCTTTGCAAGCAGAAATGACACTAAATGCTAAAGTTACCAGAGTTAGGGAGACAGAAAGCCTTCAGCAAGTCCACATTCACCTAAAGGCGTTACCAAAACACACAGGGCACCATGGAGTGTTCCATTACAAGCTTCACATTTGACAGGTGCAGCTCTCAAGGGTAAGTGCTCCCTCCACTGACACAGTAGCTTTGATTCCCAGTTCTTCCTCTGCTTCCTTCTTCAGCTACACACACCTCATCTCCGCTCCGTGATAAATTTCCTTCTGGGTGAAGTGAGGACAATAATCAAGTTAAGGTCAAAGTTACTTGGTTATTTTAATCTGATCTAAGTCTGTGTGACGGCCAAAGGAGGCAGCACACTTTTCCTAGTTCAGTGCCAGCAGTGGCATTCTTACAGTTGCAGAGAGAGATGTCTTGGGAAGTTAGGCCAAAACGTAATCATGCCTTGGGATTCGTTTTCAGCTGGACCAGTGAACCAGCTCGCTCTGTGCCCACGTGAATGCTACCACCCACTGCAAGGTTTTGCTTCCTGAAACCACCCATTTGTTCTATAGGTGCAATCTGGCTTTCAGCGCCCATAAAATAGCAAGGTAAGAAAACCAGAAGCATGACAACAATATGAGGATGATGCTTCACAATTTACGCTGAAAACACAATGCTTTTTCAAGAGCCTGTAGCAAACAGGATTTTTTCTCCTATGACTTCAGCCCTTGTGTAGCTCAAGTTCTCACTTAAAAATGAGTTCCAAGGCCTAGTGATCATAGGTTGACCAACAGAGATGCTGCCTTTACAGCAGCCAACAAGTTTCAGGGTGAGAACAGACCGACTTAGGAAACAAGTTAGAAAAAGCAGTAGAAAACACTGCAATAAAGAAAGAGCAAGGAGAGGAGACACCAAACACGGGCACAGAAGATGGGGAGTGAGCTCAGAAAGATACAACTAGAAGCAAAGCGCAACAAGGCAGCTGTTAAAACAGGCAAAAAAGATGCCATTAAATTCAGCACCTAACTTTTCTCAGACTTTCAAACTGCAACCAGGGTGACATATCACTCCAACTGATTTTGCCCTGCAGTTAGGAAGTGTGAAATGAACGATTCAAGACACGCACGTTACAATAAAGCTGGAGTTTCCCAGCAAACATTTTTACTGCTGCACGATGTGGGTGATAAAGATTTATTAGGACACGTTTCTGTCCCCGCTGAAGTCTTCTGAAATCACTCCTCTGTATCACAACTGGTATTTTCGTGTCACTGATGTCACAGTGCATGTCATACCATTCCAGCTTATGTCCCTCAAAGTGACGTGCAGCTAAAATGTGAAACCTAAGCACAGAGCGTGGGACTTAACAGGGAAGGTATAGAACTTACTACAGTGAGAAAGCATACAAAGTAGAGGAATGGCAATATATCGGATCCCATTGTTTCTATGACAAATACCTCAACTTTTCTAGCCCGTGAAGGGAAAAAATAATGAAAAATTACAAGAATTAAGGAAAGAGCTCCATCACTGTATGAAACAGTAGAGTAGAAAGGACAGAACCAGAAAACCTACACAAGCGTGAGCAGGGAGGAGAGTTGCTTCTTTAAAATACGTATAGCAAACAAGATCTCCTTCAGTCAGAAATCATAAACACTGATCAGAAAGTGCCCAAAAATATTAGTCACAGTACCTACTACATGTTAGGATAGCAGACACTAACAGCAAGCAGGCTTTCAGTTAGAAATAGCTGCCTTCTACCACCAAAATTCACAACTGTCACCATAAGTAACTTGCATTCACACAGCACTATTAAGAAATGTTCTATAAATTCCCTTTCATCCCATCAGGACTAACCAAGTCTAAATAACCACGACTTCCAAAGAACTGCAGAGTTCAGAGCAGGTTTTCAGACTTCCATCAGACTTGTCAGCCACGGGAAATGCAGTTCTGCTCAGCTTTCTGCACCTGCACGACTCAGCCGTGCTCCAACTCAAATATTTGCAACTTTTTGTGTACTGAATGCCCATCAAAGAATGCACATCGATCACTGCACGCTTGTCTGCAAATCTGCAACTTGTAAAACTTTCTACTTGTAAAAATAAATAAAATTAGAAAAGCTTTGCAAGTTGTACTTCTGCACTACCCTACCAGGCCATCTGATTGCACAGTGGCACCACAAACGTTGCTCTAAAATTCCAGCTGAAAAGCTTTCTGTTTGGTAACATTTAGCACCTGAGACAGGACGGAATTGGCTTAACAGGTTTCGTCTCAAATGTCTCGATACGGATCCTAGCAGCGACCGAGCACCCAGCAGGCCAGCTCTCTATTTTCACGTTACGTTTCCAAAATCACTTTTCCCCCAAAAAGAATCGGGTTTCAAAAACTTCGAAACGCACAAGCGAGAGCGCTGCAGCGTGTCAGTGCTGCTAGCTGCTTAGCATAGCGAAATGTTTCTCTGGAGTGAAAACTACCAGTCTGAAACCTCCTCAGGGAAGGGTGTCTTAAAGTGTCAAGGAAACTCATGCAAGCTGCTTGCCTTAATGAGTTTAAGCTGCTGGCACCAGAGCTACTGCCAGAGTTTCGCTCCCCATGCAATTGTTTTTCAGGAGGGAGGAGCAATTAAAAAAAAAAAAAAATCAATTTAAATTCATTTGGAAAAGTAAGTATTTGCAATGCTAACTGGGAAATCGGGTACTAGAAGTTTAGGTTATACGTATGTTTCAAGTGAAATAGGAAAGTCTGCCTCTTGTGCTAATAGTTACAGGACCTCCATCAGTTTTACTTAAGAGCTATAAGCAAATCCCACCCACTTTATGAAACACTGAAAGTGAAGATCCTTCAAAGACCTGAGAGAGGACACGGTTTTGTTCACACGTAGCTCTAAGGGTGTTTAAACAGAGTTTGTAACTTCAAGGCCAAATCACATTTTTATTAAAGTGTTCTGAAAGGCATCAGATTGTAACGTCTGCACAAAACACCCTTTTATGTTAACAGCTCTTTAGGCTTTTGATACAGCAAAGGAATTACTGTGGGGTTTTTAACATTTGTAAGCCTAGCGTTTGCAGTGGAAGTCGTTGGAAGTTTGGCTTTTTGATCCACAAAAACAACAGGTTTAAACCCTGTTTCCTTATGGAAAACACTGAAATAATACAGCCACGCTTCCTCAGCTTGAAGAAGCTCAAAATATTATAGGGCAATGCCAACTGCAGACAGCATCTGTTACATTGATTTAATACTGAAAAGGTGTGAGTGCATGACAATAAAATCCAGTTTTTCTGCCTGCTGTGGGGGTCTCATCCTTCCCTGTACTATGAGATTCTGAAAAGACAAATAGCAAAGACACAGCGAAACAAAACAAGAAGGTTGTTTGAAGAAAACGTGTGCTCTTAAAATTTGCTTAATCTTCCATTTAGAAGGCAAAATCTGAATCTTGCAGAGAGAGGGCAGAATACATGAAAAGATCAGCTGCCGCAGGAATTTAACCAACAAAGAGAAGGTTATAAAACATCTTAATACAACAAACATCTTAATACAACAATAATCCACAGCATCAGGCTGTGGGGAGCAATCTTCTCAATTGGTTGGCGCTTTCTTCCAATTACGTCTTTTTTTTTTTTTGGTGGAGTTAGAAAGAAGTTTGTTCTTTGATAAGGCACGTTGCATTGTGCCACAGAAATAGGTCACCGATGACACGTAGTTTTGTAATCACTGTAAATATGCATATGTGCATCTCAGATACGCTGTTGGTACAGCACTCTTCCATTAGGCACTGGTAAATAAAGCACATGACACCAAGAATGGAAGATGCGATCTTGTTTACTGAAAATATGGATTTAATATGGTTGCACACATTCAAAGGACTCTTCCTAAGTCGTCCCTGCAGAGATACCTTATGCTCTAGGTGGGACTGCACTAGGCAACTTCCAACCTATAAACAGTTCCTTGTGCACATGACAACTTCTTATCTTTAGATGAAATTGCACCTCTGAGTCTGAAATCTTCACATTCTATTTCTTTTTGCAATGAGAGCAAAACCACAACTTCCCAGTACCTTGCACTTGCAGCAAAACCTCGCAGCTCTTTAAATTTAGCTCCTGTATATACCTCAACATTCGTACCAAACTGCTAAAGAAATGAGTCTCCAGAAAATATCAGGCAAACGTTTTTTGTATTAAGAAGTAGTATGATCAATGAAGTCCGTTAAGACAAATGAATAAGTCTCTAATGATAAAGTCCCTTTGATCGGGCAAGTACGTGGAAGTTTGCTTCTTTTTAAAGTAATACAAACGCTAAGCCAAAAAATATTTCCTCATCTTACCAAGGATCTGATCTATTACTGCAACTAAATGCTGAAGTTCCCATGAACGCTAAACTCACCGAATGCTAGACAGCATTATAAATAAAATCTCAAGTCTCAGACAATTACATACAGTCGCTCAGAAAAACAAAAAGCCTTCATGATTTGGCACTCCTCTTTCAAACACATACTGTCTGAAAGTGCTTTCAGAATCTCTACCCTTCAACTACAAATCTACACTGTGAGTTTGTATCTCCGCTTTATTATCAGTATCTGCTTTTGAGTGTTGGCTGCCTGGGGCAAGGACTTCGCTCAGAGAGCGCACCAACCACACTGCAAGTACTAGATTCACCTCTAAAAATCAAAAAGATAAAACAAACGCAGGTAGAAAGACGGAGAAGAGGTACCAATGACAGCAGCAGACCCATGTAAAGGAAGTAAACGATCTGCAACCGTAACGCATCAGTTTCTTTCTACCTGAGATTTAAAACTTCAGCGTTTTTAAACACGTAAGTCGCGTAGAGTCCGGCATCTATAGCGTGCATGTTGTCCAGCAATTCCAACAGAAAGAGTGCACGACTTCGGCAGGCGACGCCGCGGTCAGAGCAGGGACAGACCAAGGTGCACCTCCACAAATCGCTGCTCACGCTGCAGCTCCTGCATTCAGCCCGTACTCATTCCCACCTCCATTCTCCTGATTCACCGCGTCCACCACTGTCAACAGAGCATGTGCCAGTTGCCATTCCCAGAACAATACAGCTCCAGCCCCCCCCACCGCCCCCGAAAAGATAAATCTCACGTTCCTCACATGTTTTGTGCGTACAGCACTTTCCTTCACTGAAATCACTTCTGCTGCACCGCATGACAAAACTCAGCGATGACTACAGAACACGCCGACATAATACCATCAGAACTAGAAGAGAAACGCGACCTCAAAGAATCTATTTTTCACTCTTAACAATACCCGTAACCAAAACATTTGCAGAACTGCAAGCTGAAAAGCAAACCCCGAACCCCAAACGCGGGGACACGCATCCCTACAAGCCATGTCCTGAGCGCAGCGAGGAGAGGAAGAGACCTCAGCAAAGAGCCGAGCAAGAGGAAAACCATCTGTTGTCTCCCTACCTGCACCTAGACAACCGGAGCGTGGGCTTCTGCAGGAGCCACCTCCTCACCTGCACACTGACACCTCCAGGCCCAGAAGGAGCGCATTGCGTTCCCCCCCCCCCCCCCAACAACCCCGTGCCGCGGTGGGGACACACGCAGTGCCGAGGAGGAGGCACAGGGCCCCGCAGCTCCACGCCGCCCCCGGGAGGAGGCACAAAGCCGGGGAGGGGGCGGCCACATCCAGGTGCGGGGGCTGCGATCTCCCCTCGGCTCCACCGTTCCCCCGCCCCTCCCGGCAGGTGGCGGACCCCCTCCCAGCGCCGCCCCCCGCCCCTCACCGGGCCCTGAGGCGGCTCTGCCCCGCTCCCTCCGCCCCCCACCCGCGGCCGGGCCTAGCGCTGCCGCCAGGCCTGAGAGAAGGGGGAAGGGGAGCCCGGCCGAGCGGGCGGCCCGCACTCTCACTCACTCACTCACCCAGGCCGATCCCCTCAGGGCCGCCCCCGCCGCCTTCCATGCCGGGCGGCGAGGGGAGGAGGGGGGCACGGGCGAGGCGGCGGAGGGCGGGTGGAGGAGGCGAGGCGGGAGGGCGGAGGGCAGGGAGGGCGGAGGGCAGGGAGGGCGGAGGGCAGGGCGGCCGGGGCCCTCCCTCCCCTCCTTCCCTCCCTCCGCTCGGCCCCCTCAGCCGCCTCCGAGGCGCTCCGAGCGGCCGCCGCCTCGGGCTGAGGGCTCGGGCCCGGGCTCCGCCAGCGGACGCGGCTCCCGCTCGGACTCCGGCTCAGCGCTCCCCTCCGCCGCCGCCGCAGCGCTACGTGGCCGCCCGCAGCCAGTCTCGCGACTCCGCCGCGCGCACGCGCGGGCACGCGCCGAGGAGGTGGTTGCCGCGGGCGCGCGCGGGGGGGAGACACCCATAGGCTGAGGGGAGGGCGAGCGGCGCGAGGCGCGCAGCGGCGCATGCGCGGCTGCCTCCCCCCTCACCCCCCCCCCCCCTTCCTCTCTATTCAGCTCAGGCGGCGGAGGGGACGCGGAGCGCAGGTGAGCGCACGTTGGGGGGTAGCTGTGCGCATGCGCGGCTGCTCGGCGGGGCTCAGGTGAGGCGCGCGCGGGGCGGAAGGAGGGGCTGCGCGGCGGCTGCCCCCGGCCGGGCCGACCGTTACTCCGCTGAGGTAATGAAAGAGGCCGCCTTAATTGCAGTCAGCTGAGCTGGGCAAGCTGCGGCTTCGCTCCGGCCCACGCCTCCTTCCCGCGGGCACCTCCGTGGTTCTGGTGAGGACCGTGTGGAAGGGAGGGATGGAGGCAACGCTTCGCGGAGCGGCTGGAAGGGGCCGTGCGGGTCTCGCAGGGCCGCCCCTCAGGAGCCAGGTAAGGCCTCGTCATGCGAGGCCCCGCCGGACCGACGCCCCGTTTCCGCTTGTTCCAACCCTTCTCTTGCCTTAAAACACTAATAACTGCTTAACTCTGGCCTGTGGTTTCTTGATTGCACCCACACCTGCAGGGCCTGTGTGATGTACGAGAGAGACATGTGACAAGAAGTGGGTTTTGCTGACTGAACTCACTGCTTGGGGCAGGTACGGGGCTTGGGAAGGGCTGTGGGGTGGGCCAGTGTGGGTTGGGTCGGGGCCCATAGCGCTGAGCAGCAGTCCCACCTCCCCCAGGAAGCGGCAGTGTCTCCTTCATAGCCCTGAAAACCACTTCTGAGTGCTGTGTAGGAGGGAAGAGCACTGCTGTGGTTTGGGTTTGGCGGCAGCAAAAGGATGAGCAAGAGTAGCAGAAACAGGAAAAGGGGGCAGGGCAGAGCCTTTTCGGTAGTGTTAGCTGCGTCCCGGGACTTCAGGAATTTTGTGCTGCGTAGCTTTGACTCCCTCCTGCCTGATTTCAGACCCGTGTCCCTTCTGTAGTCCCCTTTTAAAATCTTTTAGTCTCTTTTTCTTTTACCTATGGTTTGTTTCCTCCTCTGCTGTTTGCTGCAAATGGTCCCTAAATGGTGTGGGACATCTAATTAGAGGTTTTGGGGAAGAAAAAAACGCACTCTTTTTGCCCACTGAAATGCTACCTGCCAGAATAGTTGACCTACTTTTTATTACTGCACATAAAACCAAGATTTGAGCTCCCTATGGAGGGCAGGGGTTGGGACTCCCAAAGTTCACGTTCAAATAAAAGGGACAGTGTATGTTTGGGAAGCACCATGGTAGGATAAGATTGGTGTTTACAGAATCATGGATTGGCTTGAGTTGGAAATGACCTTAAAAATCATCTAGTTCCAACTGCTTGCCACGTTTCCTCTTTGCCCCAGCAACTCCTGCTGTGTGGGCATGGGAAGGGAGCAAAGCACAACATGCTTTGCTTAGGCCAGCTCTGTTGGAGCTATTACTGGCAGGCTCAGTTCAGAGCAGGCCCCAGACTGTTCTCATCTCTGCAGGGACTGTGTATAGCTGGAAGGGAAAGGGTGGCCAGGGGAGACCCAGGTTTTAGAGCATGTTGTTGTCCCTGCTCAGCCCCACACCCTTGTGCAATGCGGCTCTTCGAAGAGAAAGTTAAAGGGAGGATGTTGGGGCATGTGGTGCTGCTGTTGGTTAACTGTATGTGTGAGGGATGCCACGTAATTGAATTTCGGACCTTGAAAAGGACAGGAAGAGAAACTCAGGAGACCTTTTTCTTGGCAGATGAATGAATAAGAAAGGAGTGGGTCAGAGAGAGATGCTATTTCAAATGTGGAATTTTATCAGAGGGCCAACTGTGGGCACTGGAAAACAGTGGACACTCAGCTCCTAAGGAGTGCAGATTGAGGAGTGAAACCACCATTTCCATTTCTGTACAAAGGCATAGCCACTGCTCATGTCTGATCATGGGACAAGAGCAGGCAGGTGCTTTGGTAAGTTTTTTCTCCAGTGTGTGGGGAGAGCATTTTTCTCATTTAGTCTCCCAATTTGTTTTGCTGTTTCCCCCCTTCCCTGATGCTGTGTCTGTGGTAGCCTGGCTTCCTTACCCTGAACCTGTAGCATGAGATCCCCTTACCTTAAAGTAGCTACTGGAGGATTGCAGAGGCCTTTCCTGTAGAAGATGCTTTGTGTCTTCAGTGTCAGACAGTGACTTTGCTCCCCTCAAGTACAAGTTGTACAGAACTTAAAAGGAAATGTTAAGTCCCTCTTTCTCAGCAGACTCCCAGGACTCTGCCAGAGGGAGGACTTAAAAAGATAGGGGACCAAGTGCAAGTATTCTTGGACTGTCAGACTTCCAACATGATAACAAAGCACTCGTCCTTGTCTCTCTGCTTTGTCACTTCTGTGTCTGTGCTGGGGAAGAGGCTGCTGCAGAGGAGACTGACTCTTCTAAGCCTTGCTGTGTGATTTGGCTCCTGAATGCCCAGGGCACCCTGCAGTTGCACACTTTCTTCCCTGGCTGTTTTATTAATGGAAGTTGACATCCTCATGCTGGCTCCCAGGGAGGGATCCATCTGAGTCATTGGCTGCAGCACAGCCCTTTTCCCACAAAGGGCTCCCTTCAGCTATTTACATCCCTCTCTTTGATCTAGCTTTTGACATGAAAAGACATGTCAGCCAGGTAAAGGGAAACAAACAAAATGCAGGAACAGTCCCACATCTCTGCTTGCACATGATCCGCTCCCTAGCACACGCCTGCCTTACAGCCACAGATCCTTATCGGCCCTATGATTTCCTTGCTATCATCTCTGTCTTCCCTTCATGCTATTGTTTAACTTCTAGAGGCAAATATGAGCATCTTGTTCACTGCTCAGTAAGATGCTGGTGGCACATTTTCCTACTCTCTCTGGCATTTCCCTTCTATCTATAGTATAACTAGTATGGGAAATGCCCTCACACATCCTCCTCACTGCATGCAGTGCCAGGAACAGGTGATACAGATCTTCATTTCCTGCCTTAAACTGCTGCAGTGTTTCAGCAAAGCAACTGTTTGCAGCTCACTCCAGAAGCAGCAGCAATACAACTGAAGGTGAATTCCTTTGTGGAAATCAGATCTTTCATTGCTAAGCAGCTTAGGATCTTTCAGATCTAAATAATAATAATAATAAATATTATGCAAACTCACAGCCCTTTAGACACACTAGAACACAGTATTGCCCACTTGTGTTTTTTCTATAGGAATGGATGTTCCAGAATTGCTGAGAATGCAAATCTAATGAATAAGAGTCTTGTTGAGATGCAGATAGCTCTTTGGAGATGACTGCTAGTACCACTGCAGAATAGTGTGGGAAGGGGGAAAACTGAACAGAGGTTAGTTCCTATCTTTATCAACAGTCAATTTTCTTGTGGCATGGGCCAGTTTGTTGGGTTTGTACAGTTTGGTGCAACTGGGCAATCTCTGAGTTGACTGGTCTGGCTATCTTGTCTTTCAGGTAGTAAACCAGCGCTGGAGTGCTCTGGTAAGGGAGATGTCTGCCTGGTCCAGGGCCTGCAGTCCCATTTAAGCTGTGCTGCTGTGAGATGTGGCTCCATTGATGAAGGTTCTCTTCTTTACCCAAGCAATGATAGTTCTCTGCTTCACCTGGACTTGTGCTATGATGATTTTTTGGGAAACTCTCAGGAGCCCCTGTAGCATTCTTTCTTCCTACAGCCAGCAGGGAGGTGGGCTGCCTTCCTTTCTGTCCCACTCACTGTTCCCACAGGTGAATCTTCATGGCTTGTGCTGGTGACAGGGCATAGCAGGGTGCTGTTTGGCTGAAGCCTCCACATCATAAGATTTCTTCTTTGGGAACAGGCTGAATTCAGCATTGAGGGCCTTGTGAGAATGGAGTTGCAAGTGGGACTCTTTCTCCTTCCCCAAAGGGGAAACACCCTTGGGGTTAGATGTTGCTCAAGGATGCTGCAGTCAACAGACCCTGAGTGAGAAGCAAAACTTGGGCATGGACAGGGGCACTGACACCTTGCTGTAACCTAACCAGTTGCTTTTTGGACTAACACTTGAAATTTTAGGTATCGTGCTATGTCTTGCAGGATTCAGGATCCTCTCAAGTAATGGGAAAGGAAGCAAAAGGAAAACAAAGGGCTTTTCCTGCCAGCTCTTGTCACAGGAAGCCCTATGTGCTGAGGGAACCACCCCCTTGAGCGTTGGGCTTTGAGACTGTGTCAGCACAGAGTAGAAGATCAAACAGAGGAAATTCCTGTTCCCACTCTCCCTTCTCCTTTACTAGCTCAGTGTAAGGCCGCAATTAAAGATTATCTACCTCCAAATAATAGTGCAGAGTTAACACCCACCAGCATCTCTCTTCATGCCCTTGATTAAACCTTGAGAGCAGCAGGATGTAGGCAGAGTGGCCATACAGAGATTGAGTAAACTCCTGACTCCACACAGGACTACCTGAAAATTAAACCATATGTCTAAGCTTGTTGTCCAGACACTTCTTGAACTCCAGCAGACTTGGTGGTGTGAGCGTGACATAAGTTTTAACACTTGTGATGAAGTAACTGTTAAATGTAAGTAGCACCTTAGCAGGCTCTGGGGACACTTACATTCTTTTGTTAAGAACACCTCTACTGTGATCAGCATCAGCTCCCTACCAGAGCTATACAAGTACAGGTCCATTAGGCCTTGGCTAGTGAGGAACATACTGGCTAAGCTACAGTCCTTTCCACTCACATCCAGTATTCTAGCCCAGTTCTTTGTGTAGAAACATATCTATGGGTTTGGAAGGCATGTTTGAGAGGAAGCATTTGCTTCAGTAAAGCAATATTTACTAACTTTTGCAGAAGGAGCACAGTAAGACTCACCCCTATGAAAGTCGTGTTGAGTTAATGTCTCTGGGATGGACTCACCTTGTTCAGGCTTAACCTTTGCTTCCTTCCTGTCCTTGCATCTGCTGTGTATTTTTAACCTACTGCTTCAGAGGCATCCTGCACACATTCTTCCCTAGCCTCCTCCTGCCCTTCCTGCCTGACTTCATCTACCAGCTTGGGGGACAGGAGCATGTCTTGCAACTGGCATCTCACACAGTTTCATGTTCTGCATTGCCCTCGAGCAGCTTGATTTGGGATGCAGTTTCCCAGGCTTAGGCACAGTTATGGCCTGTCATAGATCAGGGGTAACTCACTGCAGGTTTCTGATGTAGTTAGATCAGCATTGTATGCAGATCTAGTGTAGAGAATCTCAAATGCTGTTTTCACAGCAGCAGTAGAGCTAAGCCTTAGAGGGGACCCTCTGCCCCCAGTGCTACCTAGTGTCATGCAAGGAATAATGAAACCAGCTGAGCTCCAGCCTGGCTTAGGCAATTATTCACTTCCTACCTACTTCCACAAGTGCTTCCCCCCATTCTCTGCATTTTGGGACAGGCATTTTCTGCTTGATCCACAGTACAAAGGAAGCAATAAGGAAACTCCTCCCTATTCCTTATTCTAACCACTTCAGACATGCAGCCAGCTTGCTGCAGGGTACAAATTATCATAAACTCAGCTCCTTTACCTAGAGAGGTTTCAGCTGTTGTGGTGTATTAGCAACTATCGGAGTAGATGCCCCTTCCTCTGCAACAGTCATTCTGCAAAGTACAAATGCTCCACAGCACCTGTCCATATGGTTTCTTTTGCTCTCCTTTCGAGTCAGGTAGGCTGGTTATCTGTTAAATAGGAAGAGAGAGGGTGAACACAGAGGAAATCAAACAGTTTCCTGTTTGTTTATCACGAACAAAAGCTTGTTTGGCTGGTCTGTGTGTTGCTAGCGGGCAAGCCCAGCTGCTGCGGTTAGCGCAAAGCTGAGCTCTTCCACTAGCATGAAAGGAAGAAGTAGTAAAGCCAAGTCTCCAGGGGGAAGGGAGAGAATTCCCCCCCCCCAACACACACTTCTTTGGAAGTTTGCAGACAAGGCAGAGCAGGGTGGGCTGGGAGATTTCACCATGAATTGTAAGGCTTTGATTTGTGAAGGTAGCAACCAAATGTGGCTCTTTGGTCTAAAGCAGGAGATGCATTCTGGCACCTCTGCCAGCACAGGTTGCACTCCTCATACAGGGCCCTGCAGCAGCCCCAGCAGGTCTCTCATGTTGCCCATCAACAGCAGACCTTACCCAAAGCTATTGGTCCCCATAGCGTAGTTTTTGGGTTGCTTTCAGAGAATTATCAGTGATGAGTCTGCGCTGCCATTACTGTAATCACTGTGGTGCCAGGTAACTACAGGGCTAAAGGTTGAAAAAAATGCTGCTCTTTTACCAACACTGGGGTCTTCTGGTATGAATTTGTCATACTAGTGGTCTGGATCAAGAAAACCTCAATTCTATTTCCTAATGTCAGTGGTACAAGTTGTTTTAGCTCGAAGTCATGACTACTACTCCTGTGCACCTTGAGTTAGTACTAAGCTAGGGAGGGCCTTTAGGATCAAAAGGAGCACAGGAGGAACAGTAAAAGGGCTGCAAGGAGACACACCACAAAGCCCAGCCACCTTGGGACCAAGGTTAGAAGGTGACAGGCATTTGCACATTTCAGTATTTTATTGTAGTTTATAGGAGATAAAACCTGGAGATGGGACCAGAGATGCTCAATGCAATCAAATGGTCATCAGTTTTACTAGCACAGCCTGGCACAGGGAATAAACACTTTTACCTGCTTTCCAGAGCAGCACTGCCTGTCGAACACCTTTTATATCAGCTTTTTTTCCTGTGTTGGCTGGGCACTGTGCGTTATTGTGTGTGCCCTTCTCTGCCCAGGCCAGGGGGACCTCCTCTGGGGGCAGGCTGGGGTGCAGCTTGGTCCCCACCACCCTCCACGTGCACATAGCAGAATAGCTGCTGCCGCCATCTGCTGGGAGAGCAGCATAGCTGCCGACCCCATCCCCTCTTCAGTTCGCATTCGTTTTGCCTTCTGAAAAAGGTGACCTCACGTGCCCTTCTGAGCACTCTTGTTTAGAGACTGACTGTCACATCCACCGGCCTTGGTGAAAGAACCAAAGCTACGCAACAGGGCAAGTGGCAGGGAATAAATCAGCGTGCAGCAAAGGAGATGCCCGGCATGCATGCAAGAAGTACTTCCTGCAGAAGTATCCTTTCCTCCATGCCTGAAATCCACCTACCACATAAAGTGAACCTCTGCTTTGTTACCCCAGACACAATCCACTCTGTCTCTCCAGCTGTCACTGCCATGGTTCACAAACAGCAAAGCCAAGGTGTCCTCTTATTCTCAGCTAACACCTGAGACAACTGGCTTGACTGAAGAGTGAGCCCTCAGCATCTGTTCCATAGTCCAAGGACCTGCAGCTTTGTAACAACCCACATTCAGTCAGCCTAAAGGCACTGAACATTACTGCAAGGCCTGATACAAGCACTGGTGTTCTGAGTATCACTGCCACTTACTTGTGCTGGGAGCAAACAGAAGAAAGCTGTTCCTTTCCTCAACCTTCCTGAAAAGTTGGCATTCTCAAACCTGGCTTAATTAATGGTCAGTGAAGCCACTACTCTGACAATACATGGGAGGCACACAGGTCTGTTCTGAAGCGTGTTCAGTTTTATTTAGGAATCCTAAATCAGTTGAATTTTAATTTTCTCTGCTTTACCCAATCAGGAAAATGCAAGGATTTCTCTGCAAAGGGCTGATCTGGCAGGTAAAGGCGATCAGGTTAGCTGTGGCTGCAGGGCCAGGTTCACTGTGGCAGCTGGAGGAGTACAGATTGTCCAGAGGGCAAGTAGGTGATGTTGCGAGACCGTGAGAGCTGGTAAGCAATATCTTCAGCTGCCTCCAGCTTGCGTAGCTCAATTAAGCCATCACCTGCAGTGGCTAGTGAGTTGGCAATCAGCTCAGCTGCTTTTGAGTCTCCCTCAGCTGAGATGACAGCTGCTTTCTTCTGCTGCTCGGCCTGCAAGGGAACAGATGAGAAGAAAAATGAGCAGAAGAGAAAACAAGAGCAAAACAGAAGGAAGATGCTACTGTCACGTTTAAAGAATAAATTTCCCCTTCACCACCCTACTCTTTTTTCCCCCAGAAGACTTGTCTTGTCTTAACCTCATGAAACAGCAACTCACTTAAGGGCAGTCTTGGTGGAAAGCTGTCTAGAAAAGATTTGAGAACTGAGAACTATATTGATATTACGATGCTGAGTGACACCTGTCATTCACCTGTCTGCTTTCCTGGACACGTGAATGAAACATTCACCATGAGATGAAATGACAGGGATACCAGGAACTGTTTCCAAGCCAAAGTTTCTCAGAAGGATAGAGTACCTTTTCCACAATGAACCTGGCTCGCTCTGCTTCTTGTTGGGCCACTTGCTTCATTTCAACTGCTTCAGTGAACTCCTTGCCAAAGGTCAGATGGGTCTGCAGGGCAGAAATCACAGTCCACAACAGAACATTTACAGCGACACTGCTATCAACTGTGCACCTCTAAGGTAGGAGGCATCCTGCCTATATCAGAGAAGATGGAAAGCTGGTATCACTAAAAAAAATGCAGTGTAACAGAAACTAAACCTAGCAAGCTTCCCTTCCTTTTTAAAAAGTCTCAAGGAGGACACCATAAACAAAACTTCAGTCCAGCAGATGGCTTAACACAAATACCTTAAGAGACATAGCATGCTCTCCTACCATTTCTTGCGTAGGGATTAGGAGCCTGCAGTCTGCCAAGCAGCCCTGTTTTCTTCATGCTCAGCTATGCACTGTTGTGCCCTGCCTGAGTTGTTCTATACATATACAGACTACTGAGATGTTACAGGGGAAATGTGAGTTCCCTTAAGTAGTGTATTCAGAAAAGAGAGTCAAAAAGCACAAAACCACCTTCCTGCAAACACTTCCTGTGTGTTCAAAGCCAGATGAAAATGCTTGTTTCCCTTTCCTCTAGGCAGGATTTTTGAAGGAAATCCCAGAAGAGAGAGATGCATGTACAGGTCAGTCTGCAAAAGATTTAATTTACAAAGCTTCTATAGGGAGGAAGGAGGGGGGCACTCACTCCCTGAATAGTCTTAGGAGACACCACAACAAGGAGAAAGCTGTATACTTAGTAGAAAAAAAAAATGCTATCAAAAGCATACATTTTTCACTACTCCCTCATGTGTAGGCCTTTCTCACCATGTCTCAAGGTACTTGTGGAACAGAAGTGATCTGCAGACTGATCCATCATCCACAAAACCATTTGCTTCTCATTTTAACTATACAAGCCCTGCAATAATGAAGTCTGTTGATAAGCCAGTGCAGTAACACCTGCAAGAACTTGCTCAAGGACATAGGAGGCCAGTGACAAAGCTAGATGTTTTGACTTGAACTGTAGCCACTGCATCACGTGCAGCTGCAGACAGATAAACACAGTCCACATACGCAAGCTTTCACACCCCTTCTCTGATCCTTTACCAGTTTTCTTCCCTACTGCTCTTATTTGTGCAAAGAGAAAAACTGAAAGAACTCTTACCAAAGATACATCATCCAGAATGAGGCCAAAAGTCGCTGCTCGCTCTGTGAGGTCTTCACTTACTTGCCTGGAGACCAGTTCTCTTTGAGTGATCAATTCTCCAGCATCAAAGCGAGCCTGAAGTCAGGATGGACAACAGTGAGAGGAAAGCTCCCAGACTCTCCATGCCCTGCTCATCGCCCAACTTGATGAATATAAAGTAGTTAGAATGACAGAGAAGCAATTAGCATAGCTACAGTTTTAGCTCTTCTGGATTGCCCGTTAGAGCTGAGGGGTAGAAAGAGAAGTCTCATTTTGGAGCTTTACATTTTCCACAGTTCAGCCGGTCCCACCAACGCTAAAGCAAAAGAAGGGTGATGGGTGAAGCCCAGCAGCATTCACACTGTTCTTACCACAACGGATTTGAGGATTTCAGTTGTGATTGAGGGCAGGACACGCTCATCGTAGTCCTCTCCAATACTTGTGAAAATCCGAGGTAACTGCGCAGTCACCGGTCTAAACAGGATACGCAACGTGATGTTCACATTCTGTAGATCTGCAGAAACAGTCACAAGTTTAGCAGCAAATTTCACAGACAGGAGATGTCCTGAAGTTGTTCTCTCCAGAGGAAAACAAAATAGGACAAAATAAACATTCAGGTTTCTAAAAAAAGGAGAGGTTTCCAGTATTTCTTTCACCAAGGATTGCTTTTCACCTAGGGATCCAAATCCTCCTTACAGATTAAATTTAAGCTTCAGTTTATTTGTAATGCAGGGAGTTACTGACCCTATTATAAACGTAGAAATTTTGTATTTAAGGGACAGTTATCAAACTATTGCTGACTGCCAAACTGGACTCTACACACATGGAATCTCCATGTCCAGGAAAGAAAACCCTCCCACCTACAGTCCTTTTCAGCAGGTTAATGATCATAAAGGTCTTGACTGGGGTAAAGCTTTTTCTCATGCCTCTGTTCACCCGGCTGCAAAGCAGCAAAAGAAGGAGACACAGCACATCAGAGTGCCCGGATCTCATAAAGCTGCCCAGTCCAAACACTCACCTTTGCTGCCAGTGATGACAGGTATGTTACGTGGGCGAGAACGGCAGTCAAAAATGATTGGTTTCTGTACCCAGGGGATGAGGAAATGGGTGCCTTCTCCTACCACTGTGTCCTGAACCCCACGGAATCGGTCAAAGATAACAGCTCTGTGGCCTGCATCAACTGAAAGAGAAAGCAACAGTTTCAGTACTGTCAAGAGTTATACCTGCACAGTACCATAGAAACAGTTGATGGAAGTTAGTTAAGGCATTTTCCGTTATGAAACCGGTGAAATTCATTACATTGTTCGGAGCAACACATCAAAAGGGAATACTCATCCATAACCCTTGACCCTGCTCACAAGAGACAGCTTTCTTGAGAAAAGTCCGCAGACCTCCTACTTACGCAATGCATGAGGTACAAAACAGCCCCGAAAGGCTTCACGACTGTTTTCCCCAGATGCCGTTAGCAACAAAAGCACAGTGCAACCAAGACCCTGGCAAAAAGGATGTAAAGCGAACTGGAAGCTCTCAGCCTGTCCCACTCACCATTGTAAAGAGCAGAATTGACAACTCCACCTGCGACAGCCAGCCCCAGGCCGAACTTCCCAATGCTTTCAAACACTTTCGCGGCCATTTCACACGTGCAGTTCTAGCCCCTTTAAGAAGTACCTCCTGCAAAAATCCACAGCTTTGGTAGAACTGCATGAAACAAGAAAGCCAGGCAGCCCTGCACGTGTGTATCTACAGACCTGAGAAGTAACCCTCCTCCCAAAAAACCGGCCCTGCAGTGGAAGCATTCGTCCCAGCAGCTCTTTCTCTCCCGCTCAGCAGCCACACAGGCCTCCTTCCCCCCTCCCCCCGCCCTCCTCACCACGTTGCTTCTCCCTGGGCTCTGAACCCACGGCCCCGCAGACAGCCATGCTCCGGGAGCTCTCCCCCGCCCCAGCTCCCCCCATCCCCTCCGTGCTACCACGACCCCCACTCCCCTCGAAGAACCCCACACCTCGAACCCACTTTAAGTGCCTCTCGCGTCCCCGTTCTCCCCGCCGCCCTCCTCCCATCCGCGCTCCCCGAGGCCGCTGACTCCCAGGACAAAGGCCTGGTGAGCCCAGGTCCCGCTCCTACCCGCAGACCGCAGCGCAGACCGCAGCGCAGTCCCCAGCAGCCCGAGCCCCTCCGCCCCCTCCCGCCCCTCTCTCCTTCCGCAGCGCCCCTGACCTCCACATGAATCCACGGCCGCCCGCCCTACCGCGCCTGCGTGCTACGTCAAGACGCCCGCTTCCCATTGGTCCACGCTTCTTCGCGGCATTCCGGGACTTGTAGTTCTTCGTCCCCTTTTCGGCTGCCGGGAGGGACACAACTCCCGGCGAGCCCCGCGGCAGCCCTCCGGCTGAGCAAGACGGCTTCCTATTGGCTGTTTCTCCCGATGCCCGCTACTGCCACCCGCTGACAGAAATGAGGCACTGCGGTCTGAGGGAGCGGGGGCCTGGCAAGGCGGTGGGGGGGGGGGTCGACTTCCAAGGGCTCCCCGTAGTGCTCTAGATCACACTAGAGGCCTCGCGTTCCTCAGTGTGCCCTACAGGACTTCAAGGGCCCCCCACTGAACCCTAGGGCACCCTAGAAGCCTCCCCAAGCTCCTCGGTGTGTTCCAGAGCGCCCTAGAGGCACCAAGGAATCCCAACAGTTCTGTATTTATCTCTTAGTCTTTTAAAAGAGAGGGGAAAAAAAAATCTTTACAGGAGGACCAGCCCTGTCAGCCTCTGTCTGATCACAGTAGCACACCCTAGACAATGGAGATATTAAATGGATGCTTTGAGTTCTAGTTTAGATGCTGTCTGATGCATTCTAGATGGTAAAACAGCAGAAATCTTTACTCAATTGCTGAGCTTTTTCTTACATCTGTCCCACTTAAGGGCAGTACCAAGGCACCAGAACAGTGAGAAGAAAACCTCTGATCCTTTCTTCAAAACATGCTTCCTGAACCAGCACCTCACACAGGGCTGGTGCGGAGCATTGCCCCTCACTGTGTCATCCACTGGGATCACACAGAAATGGCGAAGCCAGCTTCCTCCCTGGGGTAGCTCTCAGCCAGCAATCCTGGAGCCTGGCAGCTTCAGGGAGAGGACAGGGCGTGACACAACTGGAGCGAATAAGGATTTGGGAGAGCACTTTCTGCTTAAGAGAGACTGTTCCCTTTGAGGCACAATGCTGCTTTATTTAGGTGTTAGCTTTTGCTGCTGACATTGGTGAAATTGCCCCCTGGTGCTGTACACAGGCAGTGCTGGCTCACTCTGCTTGTAGTGGAGGTCTGGGAGTCCCTTGGTCCTCACCATTGTTGCATGTACTGTATTGCCTAAAGATACAAAGGGAAATTACTTTGTTTCTTCTGTACCACATCACTACATGATGTTCTGCTTTGTTTCCTGCATGTGTGAAACACTTGAAGAGTCATTTTGCATTATTCACACTAAGCCCACAGGAAGAAGTTACCAACCTCCTCCTCCATGACCTAAGCACAAAATTAAACCGTAATGCCACAAATCCAAAACGTGTCCTGCGTGGCTCTCACGTGTGTGCCAACTCCTTGAGGAGCTCCTTACCGAGAAGCGGTTGGGCAGCTTGGCGCTAGTGTTGGAGGCATGATGATACGGGCAGCAGCGGCGGGAGGGCTGAGGCTCTGCGACAGGAACGAGGCAGCCCTGAGCCGGGCTGGGGCCGGCTCTCAGCCCCTCCTTCCGCCCCGGGACCGCGAGGCCCCTTTCTGCTCACCGGGCGGCAAGGCCTGCGTCGCGCTGTTATCAGTGCCGTGCTTGGTAACCACCTTGGAGCTGGCCGCAGCCTGCAAAGCACGGACGGAGCGATGAGGGCCGCCCCATCGCCGCGCCCCCGGCCCAGCCCCGGCACTACACGCACCCGAAGGAACGCGGCCCTACGCCGCTCCAGCACCGCCTGCCTGCGCCGCGCCTCCCAGTGGAAGGCCGACATGGCGGCGGCAGGCGTCGGCTAGCAACGGGCACTTCCTGCGCCGCGAGCGTGCACCGCCTGCGCTGATTGGCTCCGGAGTGAGCCGTTCTAGTACAGCCCCACCGTCTCTATGATCAGTTCGACTTCCGGCGCGTCCCGGATGCGGAAGTGAGCCGGGGCGTGCGGGGGCAGCCATGGCGGACCTGGCGGCGCTGGAGGAGCTCGCCAAGCTCGAGTACTTGTCGCTGGTCTCCAAGGTCTGCACCGAGCTCGACAACCACCTGGGCATCAACGACAAGGACCTGGGTGAGCGAGGCGGGGCGGCGGCTGCGGGGAGGGCGGTTGTAGCCGGGCCTGACGGCCTCGACGTCTTTAGCGAAGGGCTTTTGGAATTCAGAAAAATAAAAACAAAAATCTTCCGAAGAACCTTTGCGAAGAAACGCTTCGATGTGAGCTCCTAGAAAGGGAAGCCACTGCTCTGTACATGGATGGATCTAGCTAGGCGCTGCCCTTGCGCTGTTTGATTTACTTTGTGTTCTTTCTTTGTAGCCGAATTTGTGATCAGCCTCGCTGAGAAAAACTCGACATTTGACACGTTTAAAGCTGTCCTTCTAAAGAATGGGGCTGAGTTCACTGTAAGTGAGATCTGAATGCTTTTTCTGTATTCTGGTTTATCAAAGAGAGGTGTGTGGATTGGCTGCTGATTTTCTTCAACAGCAGAGCTGTGCAATGTTCAACCTTTCAATTTTTTTGCCCTGTTGTTTGCCCCTGTATTGTACTTTGTAATAATGAACAAAACTGATGCTATCACTTCTTAGATCTAAGTCTTCTATTACATTTTCAGGATTCCCTTATTAGTAACTTGCTACGTCTCATACAGACAATGCGGCCTCCATCAAAACCATCTACGAGTAAAGGTGAGTGAAGTCTTTTCCCTTTCATCAGTTCAGTAAAAAAGAAACAAAAATAACAGAACTAAAATCTCAAGACTTTTGCAGTTCTTGTCTGCATTTGGTGAGAGCAATATATTTAGTATTCTGAAATCTACAAGATCAGTACTAACCTTTGCATTCGGGTGAAAGTTTATATTTAATTTTAGAAAGATTGAGGATAAATCCTTTTGATTCTTCAAAATTTTGTTTGTTTGCTTCTTTTATTAATCTCAAAACCAGAGGCCATTGCCAAACCCAAATCGGAAAAGGAAAGGTTGAAGGAATTGTTTCCAGCCCTTTGCAGGCCAGACAATCCCAACATTAGGGTAAGGTCATAATTTCAGTTTTCTTTCGTGAGTATGTGAAAACGTAGTTTGTGGCTTTTTTGATGTCTTTGTTCAAGTTTGTCTTCATGTTAATATTTGTGTCTCCAGCTAAAGCATGAATAAGAGCAGACTGTGAGAAATAAAATATAAAAGAGCCCAAAGGCTGACGTTAGTGGATGTAGTTATCAGGAATAGCTGTTACAAACAGTTGCTTCTATGAATTTGTGTTTTGTAACTCAATAATAATTTGAGGTGTTGAGATGAAGCTGTCTTTTATGTAGAAGCAGAATTGGCACACTATTGTGACAAAGTGAAGTAGCTTTGTTACGCTTTTTATTTATTCTTATCGTGTATTCTGCCTGATCTTTTTGTTTTTAACTTGCATTCTTTCTGAATAGAAATTCACGGGATTATTTTTTCTGTTGATGAATTCTGTGACAGATTTTTTTATCAGCCGTCTTACAGAATGATTCTCTGTTCCTGCAGAACATGCTGGATGAAGATGATGTGAAAGTGGCAGCTGATGCACTGAAAGAACTTGAAGCTCTGATGCCTAGTGCAGACAGGCAAGGCAAACAAAGGAACAGTGACCACCGGTATGTTTCTAGTACATCTTTACGGGGATGGATATTGGCAGTTAATATTGCCTGCTCGCTCTGTGGAATTTCAGTGTGAATATGTTTGGTTTGTTTGTTTGTTAAGGGCAAAGAAAAAGAGGAGGAGCCGAAGCCGTAGCAGGGACAGGAAACGAAGGCACAGATCTCGCTCTAGGTCTCGTTCTAGGACTCGGGATAGGAACAGGGGTAAATCCAGATACCGCTCACGGAGCAGGAGCCGGAGTCCAAGTAGGGACCGTAGGGATCGAGACAAGTATGTCGAGAAGAGCAATGAGAGATGGAGAGACAAGCATGTAGACCGTCCACCGCCTGAGGAGCCTTCCATTGGAGACATTTACAATGGGAAAGTCACCAGTATAATGCAATTTGGGTGCTTTGTGCAGCTGGAAGGGCTAAGGTATGTTGTAATATTTCCAGCAAATCTGATGCTGTTCTATCTCTGCTCTATTTTCTGCTAGTGTTGTGAAGAGTTTATAGTGCTACAAAAAGATAACGCTGAGTTTTGTGGCCAAAATGAAGTTCTGTTTCAGAAAAAATGAGTTAGACACCGGAGAATGTTACCTATTTTTAGGAAAAAAACAGTTTATGAACTTACGCAGATAATCAGTTGACAACAAAATATTTTAATCCAGACTCTGAATGACCTAAAGGACCATCTGAGTAATAATGTTTGACATCTTATGTGCCCCTGTTTCACCTACAGGAAGCGTTGGGAGGGCTTGGTCCACATCTCAGAGCTTCGAAGAGAAGGACGTGTTGCCAACGTTGCTGATGTTGTGAGCAAAGGACAAAGAGTAAAGGTCAAAGTGTTATCCTTTACTGGATCCAAAACTAGCCTGAGCATGAAGGTATGGAATTGTTATATTCCACAGGATGTGGAATACATTCTGTGGTGCTTAGCGTAGAAATTACGGGGTGCTAAGGTGTTTAAAGATTACATTTTTTTGTTATCTTGTTTCTGAACACTAACACGTAACCTTTCAAGTCAAAGATACAACAGTAACTCGTTTCTTAAGTGACCTATTGCTTCTTATTCATTTTCCTTAAGTTCTTTAGCGTGTTTCTGATGTAATTGTCCTAACAGTTTTTTTGACTTGGCACTCACCTGAGTGGTGAAACTTCAAGCTGTTGCTATGCTTGTCTAGATGCAATGTAGGTAGAGCTGACAGATTAATCAATCTGATGTAGGATGTTGATCAAGACACTGGGGAAGACTTGAATCCAAACCGGAGGAGAAACTTGGTTGGAGAAACCAATGAAGAAACTTCTATGAGAAACCCAGATAGACCCAGTCACCTGTCCTTGGTGAATGCCCCGGAGGTGGAGGATGATACCCTGGAACGGAAACGCCTGACCCGAATTTCAGACCCAGAGAAATGGGAAATAAAGCAGGTGCGTTTTGTCTTGAGGGAAATAGGGCACCACTCAGTAAAATTGCTAAGGTTTTGGGGTCTGAAATACAGTGCCTCGTTTAATTTATATCTTGACTCTAAATTGCTGCCTTCTTGTGGGACTTTTGGCTTAGGTCTAACTTTGAAGTTAGCCCTGCTTTTACCAGGAGATTGGACAGGGTAGCTTCTAGAGATGATCCTGAGCTCAAACATCCCTATCTAGTGACAGTAGGTTCTATTTGATTATCCATGCAGTTCTGTCATGTGTAATCCAGCTGTCTCATGCTGATGTTATGCAGAATAACAGAAAGACTGTTCAGAAGGTGGGTGTCATGGGGAGATGTGTGCCAGAACATAGGAATGTCCTCAACAAAGGAATGGTCCTTTGTTTTGAAATCAGAACATTCCTTTGTTCCTGGCTTACAAGTCTGACAGTATTGTTAGAACTGAGACCTCATGGGTGTAAGTTGTGTTCATTCATGGGAACAAATTCATATTTTATTCATTCTCTTACCAGATGATTGCAGCTAATGTGCTTTCCAAGGAAGAGTTTCCTGACTTTGATGAGGAGACTGGGATTCTTCCTAAAGTTGACGATGAAGAAGGTAGTATTTCTAAGTAGTCTCGTGGTTGTTAATTCCTTAACATTTCTGGACATGTTTTGATGCAAAATGAGTGTGAAGCATATTGCAATTTTCTTAAACATTTAGAACTTCCTATTAAAATTGTCACTTCTTGGTTTTAGATGAAGATCTCGAGATTGAGTTAGTTGAAGAGGAACCACCATTCCTTCGAGGTCATACTAAACAGAGTATGGATATGAGTCCTATCAAAATAGTAAAGGTAAGAAGAGATTTGCGAGATTAAAGAGAGTACACTTTATTTCATTGATTTACTTGGGAGCAGTTGAAATCTTAATGCTTTTCTTGCTTTTCAGAATCCAGATGGTTCATTGTCCCAGGCTGCAATGATGCAGAGTGCTTTAGCTAAAGAAAGAAGAGAACTTAAACAAGCCCAAAGAGAAGCAGAGATGGATTCTATCCCCATGGGACTCAACACGCATTGGGTGGATCCTCTCCCTGATGGTATGCCTGAACGCATCTAAATGTGAACTGTGCATTTTTTGTGGCAGCTGAGGATGCATTACTAAAGAGCAAGATGGATGGTGAAACAATTTCATTCTTTTTTAGCCTAGAAATTAATGTAATAGTGGGGGTATACATATAGGAACGTCCAAAATACATAAGTACACAAGAAAAGTATAGAAGGCGTGGATGATGGAGCGATAGGAGGAGGATTATTGGCATCTGTGCTGCGTGAACTTAAATGTGGTAATGAAATTGTTTCTTTTCTAGTGGATGGAAGACAAATAGCTGCAAATATGCGAGGTATTGGGATGATGCCCAATGATATCCCAGAGTGGAAGAAACATGCATTTGGTGGCAACAAAGCCTCTTATGGTAAGAAGACACAGCTTTCTATCATTGAGCAGAGAGAGAGTCTCCCAATCTTCCGACTGAAGGAGCAGCTGATACAAGTAAGACTCCTGAAATGGTGTTTGAGCAAGCTGTAATTTAATAGAAATGTTGTTTTAGCTTGTTAATAGGTGAATAACCATTTGATAAGTGCAGAACTCAGGCTAATTGTTTTTATTTACCAATATATGTATTAGTAAATCAAAGTTGAAACTAGAATCACGTGAGCAAAGAGATTTGTCAGCCAAGTGGTTAAGAAGTTTGACTCTTTCAGTAAGAATATGTCACTTTTGGTGTGGGTCAGCTGGAGCAAGAGAAGTAGGTACTCAGTCTAGTCCTAACCATATTATGTTTATTTTTGCTTGTTCTCATTTTTGAAACTTTTAATGTATGTATTTATTATGACCTTTTCTAGGCTGTGCATGACAACCAGATTCTGATTGTTATTGGAGAGACAGGATCTGGGAAAACAACGCAGATTACCCAATACCTGGCTGAGGCAGGGTACACATCGAGAGGAAAGATTGGATGTACTCAGCCTCGCAGAGTGGCTGCAATGTCTGTTGCGAAGAGAGTATCAGAAGAATTTGGTTGCTGTCTGGGACAAGAGGTGAATTTCAGAGTTGAACAGCATGTCAGAATAAGCATGAACAAAACTAGGAAAAATCATTTGTGGAGTGGGGTTTTTTTTGCTCATGTACACGTGTCTGTTCCCTCGTATGCTGTAAAATTACCTGGCAGAATGATCAAACTAGTAGTTAATAGTGCTAATTACTTCTTTTGGGTGCAGATTCTGTTTTAATGTAGAAATAGTGTGTGTTCTATTCAACTCTTCCTTCTAGGTTGGCTACACCATTCGATTTGAAGACTGCACTAGCCCTGAAACTGTCATCAAGTACATGACGGATGGTATGTTGCTGAGAGAATGCTTGATAGATCCTGATCTGACCCAGTATGCCATCATTATGCTGGATGAAGCCCACGAGAGGACGATTCATACAGATGTGCTCTTTGGGCTCCTAAAGAAGGTAATGTCATGTCTGATTTTTATTGCTTTGATGTCCTCTGTATGTTACGTATAGGTAGGAGCCCACTGGGAAAGGCAAGGTCACACAAGTCAAGTTCATTCAAGTACTCTGAGTTTCTTAGGAAGTAAAGCAGTGTTCCTAATAATCTGTAGTCCAAATTTTTCTCTGTGTGAGGATAAAGCAAGCACAATTCAACAGAAACAATGAGCTTTAACTCTCCAAGGTGCTGCTAATGATGGATGAGCAGAAGAATGTTATTGCATTGCTCTTCCTTCTCTGACCAAAGCTTTCTGTGATAGGTGCTGCCCAGAAAGGTTTGAAATGTGATCTTAGTGGCTGATTATTTGCAATTCTCAATGCTGGAATGAGCCACCCAATTATTTGTCAGAATGCCTGATACGGTTGGTCATGTTTCTTTCTTAAATAGGAAATATTTCTTTGACTGAAGTCAAATGCCATATATATTCGTCATCCCAAAGACAAAAAATGACCTGAGAACTTTCTTTCTTGCTATAGACAGTGCAGAAGCGGCAGGATATGAAGCTGATAGTGACATCAGCAACACTGGATGCTGTGAAGTTCTCTCAGTATTTCTACGAGGCTCCAATCTTCACAATTCCTGGCAGAACGTACCCAGTCGAAATTCTGTACACCAAAGAGCCAGAGACAGATTATTTGGATGCTAGTCTGATTACAGTAATGCAGATCCACTTAACTGAACCACCAGGTGAGTGGGGAGTCATGATTCATGGATGCTGAATCTGGGTGATAGGTAATGGAGGGACTCCAACCTATGAGCAATATCTTTCTGACTCATGGAACGTGTGTTGGTTGCAGGAGCAGAACAGTGCCCTAACAGTGGCACTATTATCTGTTGTTTGCAAATACAGTAAATGAAATGCTGAAGGTGTTGGGTGAAAGACAAAGTGTGTTGCTTCTGGCTGAGGGGGCTTGCAAAAGTGGGGATCTCTGCTTTAAACAGAAAGGTGTCATGATGAAATGGGGTAATGCAGGAACTGTACTCAACATAATTGATTCTTGATATTTTACTTCCCGTGTAGGCGACATTTTGGTGTTTCTAACTGGTCAGGAGGAGATTGACACAGCCTGTGAGATCCTTTATGAAAGGATGAAATCTCTGGGACCTGACGTTCCAGAGCTGATTATCCTGCCAGTATATTCAGCCTTACCCAGTGAAATGCAAACCAGGATCTTTGACCCAGCCCCACCAGGAAGCAGAAAGGTAATTTCAGCTTAGTGTGGCTTCATCTTCTGCTCGTATATTTTAATAGTTGGGTATATTACAGTGCTGATTATAGGTTTTTTTTAGCATTTCTGATTCTTTTAGTTACTACTTCAGAGCACTTTTGGAGAAAAAGTGGCTTTTAAATAGCTTGGAGAACATTTTTGGTTGCGTGTGTGCCTGTACAAACTGGTTACTGAAGCAAATTGTTGTTTGTAGGTGGTTATTGCCACTAACATTGCTGAGACATCGCTTACTATTGATGGAATATATTATGTAGTTGATCCTGGCTTTGTGAAACAGAAGGTATACAACTCCAAGACTGGGATTGACCAGCTGGTCGTTACACCAATTTCACAGGTAGGCATTCTGTACTCAGTGCTTTTATTTCCTGCTGCTAACGTGCATTTAAATGGTATGGAGTCCAAACACACAGGAGCAAAGGCGATGATAAAACTAAATTTTTGAAAACTCCTTGGGATTCCTTGTGGCCGTGCTAAGGAGAAAGTAGGTTTCCCGGGTTGTACTGGGAATCTTTTTCTATTAGTACAAATAAAATTGTGAAAAATTATTTTATTTCGCTTGTTTTTAACAGTACTGGTTTACACCTGTTCCCTGACATGCCTGTTTACCTTTAGGCTCAAGCAAAGCAGCGAGCAGGAAGAGCTGGCAGAACAGGACCTGGGAAGTGCTACAGGCTGTACACAGAGCGTGCTTATCGAGATGAGATGCTAACCACCAACGTGCCTGAAATCCAGAGAACAAATTTAGCCAGTACAGTACTCTCCCTGAAGGTGGGTATTTCTCTGACTTTTAGCAAGTCAGACTGATCATAAACTTTTCGATGAATTAGACTCTGCCTTGACTTTTTCCGTGAGGATTCAGTCATTTGAAGTTAGTGTCTTGTTGTTTTGATGCTTATATATCTCTGGCTGGAGTTTGTTGTCTTCCTTTTCCTCAGAGCTCTAACTTGGCTCTTCTCCATTCCCTCTGCTCAGGCTATGGGCATCAATGATTTGCTATCCTTCGACTTTATGGATGCTCCCCCAATGGAAACTCTCATCACTGCCATGGAGCAGCTGTACACTCTGGGAGCTCTGGATGATGAGGGACTACTCACTCGACTTGGGCGCAGGGTAGGCTAAATGAAACACTTCTTGGTGCTGTCTGGGTTGCCAGTGTTTAGAGGGTGACATGGAGCAGTTATATTTTCTGCTTTTTAAGGAGCAGCTGTTCTTTCTGCTTCTTCATAAGGTTACTTTTATGAATATCTAAAATAATCTTTAAGTGTTGAGATACCTTTGTGAGCATGTGTATATTCACAAATAATTTGTTCAATATTGAATGCAGTTACTGTGGGTAATGCACGCTGTTTTGATAAGAAAGCACACAAGAAAGAGTTCTTTTCTTTTGCGCTGAGGGAACTCGGGATGTTTTTGAGGCTTTTCAGGGTACCCTGAAACAGTTTTTTTGCAGATGGCAGAATTCCCCTTGGAGCCCATGTTGTGTAAGATGCTGATCATGTCGGTACATCTGGGATGCAGCGAGGAAATGCTGACAATAGTCTCCATGCTGTCTGTTCAGAACGTGTTCTACAGGCCAAAGGTAAGGAATGCAGTGGAGAAGAAGCACTGCTACAATTTGAGTGTGTTTTGTGTTGACTGCCTTAGGTCTTAGGGAGTGAGCATATTTGCCAAAATAAACCTGTTGGGTCACACATTACATATCTGATACTTTTTTTGGATAAACACCCTGTAGCTGGGGATGCTAGTAGTTTCTTTGCAGGTGGGAAGATGGAAGCTACAAGTCTTTCGCTTTTCCCAGTAAACACATACAATCCCAAGCCAAGTCAGTTTTAGCTCTGGAGGTCAGAATGGCTTTGTCATTTTCACATACATGGATTGTATTTCTTCAGGACAAACCTTTGATGATTGCTTTTAAGTCAGCAAGCAGTGGACTGTGCTGTGGTAGGATCCCTTCACAGCAGACTCCATTGGTTCTTCATTGTGGTGGCCTGCTGCAACGTAGACCAGAATTGAAGTCACAGACAATGTAATACAGCGTCTAATTAATGACTTGTGAGCAGATTAGACAAGTGGGGAGGGGTTGGAAGAGCAGCAGGGTCAAAGCCACTCCTTCAGTACCTCTGCTAAGATGTAGGTGTCTGATGGATGCATACTTTATGTCTTAGGATAAACAAGCACTCGCCGATCAAAAGAAAGCCAAGTTCCATCAGACAGAAGGTGACCACCTCACTCTGCTGGCTGTGTACAATTCCTGGAAGAACAATAAATTTTCAAATCCTTGGTGCTATGAAAATTTCATCCAAGCCCGCTCCTTACGCAGGGCACAGGACATCCGCAAGCAGATGCTGGGCATTATGGACAGGTGAGCATCTCCAGAGGAACAGGTACTGACTTTGTTTTTGTAGCGTTCTTGTGCTGTAGTAACTGAGCAAAATTTGTTCATCTGATGCTAGCGGCTCCACCTGGATATGGAGAACTCTAATCTTTTTTTTTTTTTTCTCCCTAACTCTTTTCTGGCAGGCACAAGCTGGATGTGGTGTCCTGTGGCAAGGCAACAGTTCGAGTGCAGAAGGCTATTTGCAGTGGCTTCTTCCGAAATGCAGCTAAGAAGGATCCCCAGGAGGGTTATCGAACACTCATTGATCAGCAAGTAGTCTACATTCATCCATCCAGTGCTCTCTTCAACAGGCAGCCAGAATGGTAAGGGAAAGGGATATGTAATTTTCTGTTTCAGTCCAGACTTCATAACTTAAAAGCTTGTATTGTGCACTGCAGATCAAAGCGTAGGCTTCTGACTTACAGCAGTGAGCGGGGTGAGAGAAGTTTCAAGTCTGCTTTTGGCTCTTTCTGCTGCTAGAATTTGTGCCTCTGCAGACACGAGGCTTTCTTTAGAACCAAAGCTGGGACTGAAGTAGTGGCACTTCTGTGCTCCTGTTTTGTGGAATTGAGCTTGAACGTTGAGAGAGAGAGAATGGATTGTTTGGAACGGAATGGAGCAGTTCTGTGCTGAAGAGGTAGGAGAGGAAAAAGAAGGTGGTTCTTCTGGAGGCTTCTTTAGGAGTGTTATGCCAAACAAGGGAAGAATCAGAGATAAAGTGCAGCCCTTGACATGCCTCTGCTGTTTGGGGACCTCGATATCCCACGTGGTTGTCTCTTTTCACAGGGTGGTGTATCACGAGCTGGTGCTGACCACCAAGGAGTACATGCGTGAAGTGACGACCATCGATCCCCGCTGGCTGGTGGAATTCGCCCCGGCTTTCTTCAAGGTTTCAGACCCAACCAAACTGAGCAAACAGAAAAAGCAGCAGCGCCTTGAACCTCTGTACAACCGCTACGAGGAGCCCAACGCCTGGAGAATATCGCGTGCGTTCAGACGGCGATAAGCTCGCTGCCCTCCTCCCGGAGACTGGCACTGACACCTCCAGGACTGTGATTTTGGGACTGCTGAGTGTCCTTGCAATTGGAGTTTACCTACCAAACGGACAGGAAATGGGTATTTTCAGAGAAAAAGCACGAGGGGGCGGTGCTTGCTTGTGTCACTTGCTCTTGGCATTTCCATAGCAGCGTGACGAATGCCCTGGGTCTCCTCAGCGTATTGCATCTCTTCAGAAACGGTTCTTGAAACGCTTTTTTCAGTCATTCCCTTTTCTTAGAGGCAAAACCTTAAGGCTCAGAAGTCTGAGCAGAGCACCAGTAAAAAGGCAGCGATTAAGAAATGGTTGCTAACCAACCTCACTGTTCTGAATGACCAAACAAATTCATTTCTTCACTCTGCTAAGGGATTTATTTCAGCTTATGCTCTCAGACCGTGGCTCTTTTGGGGGAGCTGCTCATTCTGCATTTTTCCTGTTCACTGTAACTATTTGTCCCTTATGTAAACCATCTGCAATGAGCTATTTACTATCTATGGCTTTGGAATAATGCAGGAAAGATCCCTTGGAGCTCAGCTAGGATGTCTGTTACACTTGGACAATGGTGCAGGTCAGACTGCAAGTCTTATCCTTCCTCACCATCTCCTATGTGCTGAAGGCTAGTATATCAAATGGTAATTAACCACATCCACTCTGTAGCACGGCTGTGTCTCTGAGCATAAGTGGTTACAGATGTGTAGACTTTCTCTACAACGTGTCACGTGTTTTATTTCCACTTACAGTGCTTGGTGACATCACGACTGTCATTGTTTCAATGCAATATTCTCTTACAGCTGAAATGTCTGTAAAACACAGTGCAGCAGTTCCCTGCTTAAGAACAGATCTGACTGTCCAGTGCACTATGTCATGCTGAAGGTATCTGTAAATTGTTTTTTTCTGTTGCAAACAGATGAAACTCATTTGGTGCCGTAGATGGAGATGCCCAACTTTTATTTTTTTTTCCCCCCAAACCTGGGACATTTGCTAAAGTTGTTGAAGTGAGCAGAAAGAACTTGGCTGGTTGTTCTATACTCAGCTACATAGAAGGATGCTTGGCTCTGAAAAGCAGATATGTTGTATCTATGTACAAAAGTGGACTGGGATGTTGTACATACTGTTTTATTGTATTATATAAATACCCTGAGCTCTTCCCTGCTGTTACATCTTTACAGAGGTAAATAGAATTAGAAACTTTGTATGTTTGGAGATGACTTCTTTTCCTTGTGTCACTGTGCAGATACAGTTGTGCTACTGAATCCCCTTCCGAGTGCATTTCCCTTCTGCCTCCTGGCAGGGAGAAGGAGCTTAGCAGTGGATTAGCTGCAATTAAAGAGGGGAAAGGATACAGGGGGTGAGTAACTAAGCAAGAATAAAGTGAAGGATCTCAATGAGTGCCATTCCCCCCCTGGGTTGGCAGGCAGACTGGCACCTGCCTTCAGCTTGTGCTGGCGAGCTGCCTCAAGCTGTGGTTTGTTTTATATATACTTTTATATATTATTTTGTATGTCTTATTTCTTCCTGGAAGGCCGACCTCTTGCCCTTTATGCAAGAAAGATAAATGTGATTTTTACAGCCGCCCTCACACGTGCTCCATCTGCCCTAGTAACTACCTTAGCCTCATTAATGGGCTCGTTACCAGAGCCAACGTGACAGCAAGGTGCTACTTATACAATAGGGGCTTTGTTTTTAGTAATTCAGTTTCCATGAGCTTTGTGTGACAATGGCAGAGGGCTGCGATGCCGACCCATTAGCACTTCTGTGGAATTTCTCATTTATGAATGTATTGTTCTCTCAAGTCAGCTGGGAATACAGTGAGTACCTGTCCTGAAGCACGTGTGTTCTGTGTGTGCGTTTTCTGTCCCCTGCATAAATCCTAGGGCTGCTCCCTGTGTGTGCTGGAGCTGGGTTGTGCTGAAAATGGTGCTGTAGCTCGTGGAGCTGGTCGGCCAGCAGCCTGCGTGAACACAGAGCTGCTGAAAGGAGGGAGTCCTTGCTGAATGCAGGAAAGTCTCTCTTCTCCTTTTGAAATAACAGTTCCCTTTTAGCAGAATAAAGGCAAAGAGGTGGAAATGAATCGGGTCTTGGTGGCTCCTGGCTGTTTCGGGGTGTGACTGCTCATCTCTACCCCCCAGCTCTGCCCCGGGGTCAGTGCCTGAAAACTCTGCTGATGGAAATCCAGTGTTAGCATCGTGCACCTGAGCAGAGCCAGCGAGGGGAGGAGGAGCAGCTGGGTGACACAGGTGGCAACGAGCACTGCTGAGGGCCACAGAGGGGGCTGCTGCCATCTGGAGCCAAGCTCCAAGCCCTGCCCTCTGCATGTCAGCCTGGGGGCTGCTGGAGCCCTGGGGTCCTCCTGCAGTGAGCTCCCTCTTGGAGGGACAGAGTTGTGACCACAACAAACCTGGGGAAACCTCTCAAGCATCAGAGCTGGGCAGAGCTCCTGGAACCCTTGCAGCACCAGTGGTGAGTACAGGCGCTGCTCACCTGCGCATCCCTGCGCTGAATTCTTGCTTTATTCTCTTCAGAAGGGTGGGAGGATTTCATAATTCCTCTGTTCCTGTTGTGCTTTAATGCAAATGCTTCAATGTGACCGTACCCGCCGCGCTGGTTCTACGGTTGGTCTTCTGGGTTTTGCTTTTCTTTTGTTTCCTCTGGAATAACTCGTGTTTTAATCCGTTTGTACTGGGATTCTTGAACTAGGCCAGGATCTTACAGGCAGAAATCAGTTGGGTGGGTGCCGGGATGGGGCTGCCTGACCCTGGGGGCTCTGTCTGTCTCTGCCTGCCACAATCAAAGCAATCTGGGGGGGGGGGACGGGACAGCAGTGGCAGTTCTTCCCCCCCAAACTCACATAGAGCTCACTCAGAGAAATGGAAACAGGTGCCACAAAGCAGCAGCTGAGCCAGAACGTGAGAGGCACTTCAGGTGCCATTAACAGCTCCAGCTAACGAGCTCCCCCCCCCCCCCTCCCCAAGCTGCCTCCCTTGCTGCTGCTTTGCTCTCCCACCCGATGGCTGCCTGTCGTTCCAGGATGGACACGAGGGTGGTTGTTAATGGCTGAAGCTGCTGTGGGCAGCTCTGCTCCCCCTGCCCCGCATGCAGCACACTGCAGGCGCTCCCCCTCCGCTGTCACGGGGGTTTCTCAGCCATCAGGGCTCAGGGAGATCGATATTCACTGTGCCAAAGGGCCTCCAGCAGCGCGGTAGATGACACCGTTACTGTGATCCAAGGAGGAGGGGGAGACGGGCAGAGGTGGCCCGTGAGGGCTGATGAATTCATCAGAGCAAATCTCAGCAAGACTAATGCCAACGTCCTTTCCAGGAGCGTTATACCTCCATAAAACGTTGCAGGGAGGGGGATGTCCTGGCGTTACCTCCCTTGGGGTTGTGCTCACCCGTGGTGTGTAACGGTGTGACATGCTCTGCCCAGCATTCTGCCTGCTGCTCCTGGGACAGGACCTGCACTGAAGCAGGAGCAGGGAGAGGCATTTGCATTGCAGTAGCCCCCTCCTCCCTGTTCAGGTGAGATTTGCTGTTGTCCTTCTTCATTATCGCCATTCAATCTTATGGAATCCAGTGGTGGACTGTTTCCTGCATCAACCTCCATTGAGAAAGTCCCATAGATGTGGGCTGAAGGGAGTTCAGCTCCACTTGGCAACCTGTTAGGGCTTATTCCTTTGTCCCAGACAGCACACGCTAAGGGTACATCTGGGACATGCTGTAATGCTGCGCGTTAATTATTTACTATGACCAGAAAGGAACTTTGCATTGTGTTCTGGGGGAGAGATTTACGGTGCATCCTGCTGGGCTCCGGGCTGTTACTTGAGGTGGAGGGACAGCAAGGCCATGGCAACAGGAGCAACACGATGAGCGGATATGCTAGGAAAAAAAGTAAAACTGGAAAGAAATGAGCGCTGAGGGTTTGTTTCCAGCTGGTCCCAAAGCACCATTCCTGAGGAATAAGCCAGGAGGATAAATCTTAAATAGGGCGAGGAAGCAACAGTAAGAAGGGTGAGAATATCAGGTGTACGTGCATCCAGGTGGCAGAGCGTTGTCAGGAGCAGAATTTGCCTCTGGGGGGGTTTTCCACAAAGAGCAATGGGGTGAACTATGCCTTTCTTCCCTATCCTACCCCCTGAGTGTGGAGCAGAGCTGTGCTGTGAATACATAGGGGCAAGGGACAGTGCTGGAGAGGATTGCAGCACTGCAGGCTGCAGCTGTTGGCATTTTGGGATCTGTGTATGAGTGCTGGCACCTCCCATGCAGGGTGGGATGGGGCTGGCACCTCCAAGAGCAGCGCAAGGAGGGGTGGCACTTGGCACCCCAGCAGCCTTGGGCTCACTGAACTGGGGCTGCAGAGTGCATTGATCACCTCCCGCTCTCTGATGCGGGCATTATAAATCTCTGCCCTTTAGAGGTCACCCCCCCCCTCAATTATGAGAACCTGATCTTGCTGATTCCCAGCACTGCGCCGTGCAGCATTGATCCGTGCACTGACAACTCCGAGTGAAAGATGGGGCTGCAATGTCATCCGACTGATAATCAGCTGCCTCCTCCTTCCTGCAAGGAAGCTTGACTGGGCTCATGGGTGGCCCAAAGAACTCCAGAAAACAAATTGCTTTGGGCATCCTGCAGCTTGAGGCATCGAGTCAAAGCAAGGAGTTAATCGAGTTAAAAGGAAGGAGCAGCAGCCAAAGACATAGACCGATTTATTAATTATAGTATTTTTACACTCATAAATAGTAAAGGCAGGTTATACCAACAGCAGGGTTCCCCTTCACCATCACTTTGGGACAGCGGAGGCACCCAGCGGAGTGGGACGAGGCGGCAGGGCTGGGAGCTGCTGGGAGCCCAGGGCTGAGCAGGGGAAGGCAGCAGCAGAGGGGGCTGCTCCTGTGCCCCCAAGGAGGAGCTGCTGTCAGCCCTGCAGGGCTGAAGCACAGAGGGAATGGGCCTTTCAATTAAGGAGGAAAGAGGCTGTTGTGGTACAGATTCACCGTGCTGCTCCTCACCCAAATGGGCACTGGGCCGGAGCAGCTAATTAAGAGGCGCAGCACCTCTCCGTGGGGATGTGGTGCCCATTGTAAATGATCACTGTTGTGGAGAAACAAAGTGCTGCTTTGGGCTGCAGAGATCTCTGCCTTTCCAACACTTCAGAAAATCCTTCCAAGAGGTAAATGCATGCAGAATTTAGGTCTAAATTCAGATGGTAAGAGCTCTTAACACCTCCCCCCCCCCCCAGGTTCTTTTCACACCCTGCATGATTTTCCAGCCAAGCCCATGAGCCTCCAAAGATCCTAGGGATGGTTCTAGCCCTTGTCCGGGCTGGAACAGCTGTGCCATGCTGAGGGCCTGGAGATAGAGGCAGTGACATTGATTTGACCCACATCCAGCACAGCCTCTCAGGCAGCCCTGTGGTTCCCCTGTGCTGGTTTTAGGGCCATGCACACCAGGATTGCTCTCACTCTGGCTCGTGCCTCCAGCTGCCCAGCTCAGAAACACGTGGCAGCCCTGGCACGAGGTGCTACAGGCGAGGAGGTGGCAAGGCAGGAGCATGCACGTAGGGGACGGGTCCTCCCTGCTGCCAACAGAGCAGTTCATGGGAAGGCATTCGGTCTGTGGCCACGTGGCACAGCTTTCCTGGGCAGAAGGGAAGGTTGGCCCTGAAGAATTGAATCCACACAAGCTCTGGGCTACCCCTGGCTGAGGGCACCATACCCAGGGGTTCAGCACTGGAGGAACACAGCCAGCAGCAGCTGTAGCATCCCCAGCTGTGAGAAGAAGCCGAGCAGGACGGCATCACTGCTGCCAAGGGGAGGGATGGGAAAGGTGAGCTCCAGCTGCAGGCAGCGACGACCCATGATGCTGGGAAGCTGCAGCTGCCCCGCTTGGGTGCTGACTTCATGCTGAGGACCGCTCCCATCCTGCCAGACACGGGGGTGGCACCGCCAGCACCCAGCAGCCCCATTAACCCCCTGCTGGTTATCCATCCACACATCAACCTGAACCCTTCTCCTGACCGCAGCGGGCAGCGCAGTTCCGTGCAGCCCCAGGCTGGCCTGGGAAAACACCTATACAGCTTGGATACTAACCAGACATCTCCTTATATACACGAGCAGGGTGGCACACGGCTCCAGCAGCGCTAGTAGGTGTAGCCTTTGCCGTAGAGCTGCGGGGGGAGGCTCCCGAGGTCGGGCAGGTAAGCAGCGCTCTCGTCCAGGTGGGACAGAGGCACCGTGTCCTCCTCGCTGACCTGCCGCTCCAGCTCCGCCTTCAGCGCCGGCCGCTGGTTGTCGGGGAAGGCCAGAGAGAACAGGGCCTCGGGCTCACACACAAACTTGTAGACGTAGCGCTCCCCCGCCACCTGCAGGGAGAGGGAGAGCGGAGGATGCTGCCAGCCCCCTCCTTTGCCCAGCACTGTTATTATCCCCTCCCACGTCCTGGATCTGGAAGAGACCATCCCCAACACACAGGACCAAGCCACACGCAGTGGTTCTCTCGCTGACACCAAGCCTAGGCTGAGCGTACATCCTTGCAGCTGCCTAAACTCAAGCTCTTCTTACTACTGATGCGCAGCAAAATAATACAAAGAGGAACCATAATAATCTCTTTATGTCATTCCTGGCTCCAAGCTCCTTTGCACCGTCCTCATTTACCTGCTGCAAAGAGCGGGTAGGGGGGAAAGCAAGATCAGTGAGCCCAAGTACACGGTGCACCCGCAAGGCTTCCCAGCTCTGCCAAGAGGGCCATCGAGAGAAGCACAAAAGCTCCAGCTGCTTTGCAAACTCACCTTCTGCATGATGCCTTTCTCGTAATAGTAGCGAAGAGAGCGGCTCAGCTTGTCGTAGTTCATGGCTGGCCGGTTCTTCTGGATGCCCCACAGCCTGGCTACCTGCAGGATAAAGCCACAGGGAGCGTGAGCGGCTGTGAACACAGAGAACACCATCCAGCTGATGGAAGAAAGAGACTGCACTGCATGGAAACATTTACAGCATTGAAGGAAGAGACCCGAGCAATAGCACGGGCTCAGCAGCTCTGATTGCCTGGAGGACAGAAAGAACCACGGAGATGTGGCACTGGGGGACGTGGTTATGGGGCACGGTGGGGTTGGACGTGGGGGTCTCAGAGGCCTTTTCCAGCCTTAGCAATTCTATGATTCTATGAATAATTATGTATCAGCTCCTCGATGGGAAGAGCAGAACGCAAACCGCAGCACAGAGCGAGCTCAGGGCCCGCAGAGAAACGCGAGGGCTTCACCTCTTCTGGCTCGATCAGCTTGAACTCCATCCCTCTTCCAGTCCAGGCAATGAAGTGGGAGTTGGTGGGATCGTCCAATAGAGCCACAAGAAACTGCCAGAGCTGGAGAGACCCCCGGCGCTGGTAGGGGGGTCCCTCCCTGTACCCTCCGAGCTCCTGCTTGATGTCTCCTGCTGAGAGGGGGCAAACAAAGTGTTTCTGAGGGTAAAATACGGCTGCAAAGACAGCGCATGTCATGAAAGTTTACCCGGACTATTTCAGTTCACGTAAACCAAAGCGGCAGATTCACCAGCAGCTCTGATGCACTTCCCAATTAAGATATAATTGCTGGGATCTGCTGCTAAAAGTGCTCAGGATGCGGGGTGCCAAAGGGCTGCTCGTGAATCACAGCTAACGCACTACGAGCAACGCAGGCCGTGGCCAAGGCGCGAGCTGAGATGTTGGATAACCCCAATTGGAAGACGTTATTCTTTGTCTAACCTTCAAATTTTTCTGGAACAACGCAGACATCGTCAGCAAAGGGCCTCATCTGCTTGTCGTAGCTGCAGCCTGGAGGGGGAAGGAAGATAAAGGGGTCAGAGAGTAGATAGGGCAGCATGAGCACAGCATGGTGCAGGGAAGAGATGGCAGCTCTCAGCAGCACCCACTTGGGGTGCTCACGAAGGGCAGGTGACAGTGAGGTCCCTTCTTACGGCACGGAAACCCCCTACAACTTCATCTTCACCACATTTTGGACCATGGATGGAACTGGTTGATCTCCGTGGTGTTACCTGGCTTCCTGCAGAGCAGTCCCTAGCGTCAGGTCTGGGGCCCCAGGCTCAGTTTGCACGTGTCCCCTCCCTTACGTCAAGCTTAGTTTAAGATAACCACACGTATCTGGTGCTGTTTTCTCCAGGGAGGAGGCATTATGGTTTATTCCACGGGCACTATGAAGACGTTAACATAGAGCAGCAAACATTCAGGTGCTGATACCCAGCATCTTCCCATTGAAATGGAGCCAAGAAAACATGAAGGCAAAAATAATCCGAGTCCAAAACCAAGCAGAAAGACTTTTTTAGATCTCTGTGCAGCGTATATTGCTGCTTGGACACCTCAGTTTCCATCCTCTCTCTCTTTTTTTTCCCCCGTGTCCTGTGTTTTCTGAATCAAACCTGCTCTGGACAGGAAGCTGTAACTGGGAGCACTGGGCAGATGCACCCTGCATCCTTCCTACTCCCATGTAAAGCCATCGCTGCCCACACATTTTGCTGATGCTGAGGGCGGAATCGTGCTCTGAGCTTTCAGACTCGGCGTTGTTACGACCACAAACCACTCTCAAAGCAGCATTCTTCTGCCTTTGCCCGTTTTCTCACCCATGTCTGCCCAGCAGGACCCAGCAACAGCGTGGTATCAGCAAGGGCACAGTGTTCCCTGCTCCCACAGGAGCTTTTGGTGGTGGATTTATGTCTGCTAAGAAAGGAACAAATTCAAAACGTTCATTAAAACACTGGGAACGCAGAAGGAGCATTTCCTCCAGAGCAGTGTATGGGGTGAGTGCTGTCAGGGCCCAGCATCTTCGGACAGAAACAAATAAGGTTTTTTCCCCCCCCAATGGAAAATGAGTTGCCCCATTGCTTTGGTACATAGAGAGCTGTTTTCAGGACTATAAACTTGATTTCTGTTGGCGATGCTCTGAGACAGATCTCTGCTGTTTGCTCTGCATGCCCTGCTCCTATGGGAAGCAGCAGGTGGAGGCTGACTCTAAGAGATCCACACTCAGCTCCGTGCTATGTCCTTGGGATGGGCCAGGTTGAGGGCAGCCAACCCGCTTTAGTGGGAAGCTTTTAGCTCTGCTTGGCAGCAGCTTTATCTCACACAGCACAGGGTCCTGCTGCAGGGAGCAGTGCGTGGGTTTCCAGCAGCCACCGGCAGCTGTGGGTACGAGGCAGCAGTGAAAGACGATCCCAGCACCTCCATTTTGTGAATGAAATCCCACTGCTCCCATTCAGAGCAGAGGAACGGGGCTGGGAGCGCACAGCGTCACCCTATAGCAGCACCCCATCACGTCACCCCATAATGCTGCCCCATAGCATCACACTATAGCGTCACCCTATAGCACTACTCCATAGTGCAGCCCCATACTGCTGCCCCAGAGCACTGCTCATAGGGTCCCACCATAGGGTCCCACCATAGGGTCCCACCATAGGGTCCCACCATAGGGTCCCACCATAGGGTCCCACCATAGGGTCCCACCATANTCCCACCATAGGGTCCCACCATAGGGTCCCACCATAGGGTCCCACCATAGGGTCCCACCATAGGGTCCCACCATAGGGTCCCACCATAGGGTCCCCTTATAGTGCAGTACAACCCCTGCACCCCGAGCAACTCAGAGTCCGCTCTGCTGCAGAGACCTGAGCTGGGTGTTCCGTACTGGCTCCGAGATACAGGGTTCCTTCCTTCCTGCTGCTACTGGTAGAAGGATTTTGGTGTAATTCCATCCACGCTGACCTCACGTCTCTCCCTCTCTGCCTCCTGCCAGCCTCCACATCCCTCCCAAGAGGGAAACTCCCCTTGAAGCTGGGAACACCTATTTCCAGTGCCTTCAGTGGGAAACTTCAGCACCCACTGCTGGAGTTTGCTGCACAGATCTCCCCAGCATATTAATTCATCTGGTTTGGGGTCTTCTATGTATGCTCCTCCATGGTCTCTGAATGCCTTCTGAAGGAAGTGAATAGCAGTAGCTTGGAGATTCCTCCAAGATCCTGTTTCTGATGCCTCTTATGATCAAGAGGATAGACAAAAAGTGAGCTAACGGCGTGGAAAAAAAATCCTCTTAACACAGCGCACATCATCCTCCGGCTGCTGTGAGCTGAGCAAGTTTATCTGCTCGTGTCCGTTGTTTCATTTGTTTGCACCTCTGCACAGAAGTGTAACCCGGATCCCAGACCTGGGCAGCGCAGAGTGGAGAGGCAGCTCCTATGATTCCTTAACATGGGGATGAACAGTTCCCTTTGCTGTGCATTTCCACCTGCATCATTTCTTGTCCCACGACCCTGGCGATGCATTGCTACCGAGATGCAAGAGAAGCTTAGAATACTTCTGGGACAGAAAATGGAGCAGAGGGACGAGCCCCGACTCCTGGTTCTCTGCCAGTCCTTTGGCAGAGCAAGCTCCTGCCTATAGGGACTCGCCCTTGGAATCCAACCAGGGCCATTAGCATTACCTGACCAGCTAAAAATACACCAAAGAATGCAAGATTTCTGTCCAAACCTCCCAAATGCACCGGGCTGGGCAGGGGCCCAAGTGGTTTTTAGAGACCGCAGCCAAGAAGCCGGTTTTGGTTCCATTAATGCAAATGAAATCAGTGGTGTCTATTAATGCAGCGATCCAGGCTGGCCGAGTACGGCGTTGCGTGACCATTTTCCAGGTTTTTAATTACCTACAAACACAGGGCCCCTTTCTCACGCTTTACAGATTTGGGTTTTGATGAACGCGATCCCTCATGGCCACGTTGCTCAGGAAAGGCTGCGGGGGGAGCAGAAATCCAGTTCACACCTCACCAAAGAGACTGGGACGTAACGATGAACACAACCAGATTCAGCATGGGAGACAAGGGAGAACATTGGACCTCCAGAGTTACCAGAATAGCCTTAAGAATAAGCCAGGCTCGTCTGGGTTAATTAACCATTTGCAAAGCCTCCTCCAATGGCTTTTTCTCTTGCAAAAAGAAAAAAGCATGCCTTAAATCTAGTCCGAGTGGGGGTATCTTCACCTTGGAGCTCCTGTATCTTGTTTATAGGAAGGAATTTCTGATAGGTTGGAAACATTTTACACAAAGCGAATGCCCCGACCTCCACTTGGACGCACCCAGCAGCCAGGACTGCTTGTATTTCCCACTACACAGCCAACTTCCCAGCTCCTGAAGGTGAAAAAAATACAACCCAACTTGAAAGGCCAGAACCTCCCAGTGATGGCTGTTCACCCAAGGACTTGGCTCACCCCGGCCAACGCCATGGTCAGAAGGAGCTCCCTTTGCTCACCTGAGTCGTACGCGTAGTCCACCTGCTCCTGCTTGATGACCACGGTTGCTGGGTACTGGCAGCTGCTGCCCGCCTGCTCGTACCGTGGGTCATGGTACTCCTGCTTGAAGCCCTGCGGGGGGAACTGGAGGCATTGCTCGGACATGGGGCGCTGGTAGGAGACGGGGGCATCCCGAGCCATGCCCTGGGAGGAGGGGAAGGAGCGGCACATCTCCACGGGCGGCTGGTAGGCAGAGCTGCAAGAGAGGAGAAGGCGTGGGATGCTTTCCTGGCCCTCTGAGCTGCTCTAGGGCTGCCCGAGGGCCTCGTGCTGCTTGTTGTGAGGGCTGGAGGAGCTGACCTTACAGTGGGTATGTGCAATGACAGCAACACAGCCCATCATTCACAACATCTGATGAGCCTCGTGTCAGGTTTCCCCTTCAAACCCCAGGCAGCAGCTGTGGGTTCCAGCTGCTTTGGGTTGGGGGAACTGCTGGAAGCTGAGCACTTGGGTCAGGGTCATAGAATGGTTGTATTGGAAGGGGCTCTAAAGATATCTGGTTCCACTCCCCCTGCTGTGGGCTCGGTGCCCCCCAGCAGCTCAGGGTCCTGTCCATGGCCATGGGCACCCCCAGGGATGGGCACCCCCAGGGATGGGCACCCCCAGGGATGGGCACCCCCAGGGATGGGCACCCCCAGGGATGGGCACCCCCAGNATGGGCACCCCCAGGGATGGGCACCCCCAGGGATGGGCACCCCCAGGGATGGGCACCCCCAGGGATGGGCACCCCCAGGGATGGGCACCCCCAGCCACAGCCTCACCGCTCTCTGGGTAAAGAATTTTCTCCTCACATCTCACTTAAATCTCCCCACTTTTAGTTTAAAGTCACCCCCTCTCCTGTTTATAAGCTCCCCTCAAGCACAGGAAGGCTGCAGTGAGGTCTCCCCCAGAATCTTCTCTTCTCCCTCAACCTTTCTCCATAGCAGAGGTGCTGCAGGCTCTGAGCATCCTTGTGGCCTCCTCTGGACCCACCCCACATCTCTGTTGTGCTGGGAGCCCCACAAGGGCAGAGAGAGGGACACAGTCCCCTCCCTGCCCTGCTGCACCCCACTCCTTCCCAAACCCAAACAAACCCAACCAGTAGCTGCCTCCTCCACCTGCACCTCACCTGTTTTCAATGAGGTATCCACAGCTGGATGTGGGGTGGGGTGGCCCTGCAGGGGTCAGGAAGCTCCTGTCCTGTCTGGGGAACTGCTGGAGAGGTGACTGGATCGGGGTTCCTGGGTCAGGGGACTTGATCCCAACCGGTCTGGGTTGATCATAGGCACTGGGAAATTCAAACAGATATCGGAGTGTTACAATCCTATGGTCACAACAGAGTCAGTATTGCTCTTATCAGCCCTAGGGAGGAAAGAAAAAGAAGGGAAGGGAGAGCTTGCAGTTTATGGCACAAAAATCGGTCACAAAGCGCACTGCTGGTTCACTGCAGACCCTGCTCTGGCCCTGATCTCCCCATGGCTCTGAGCTACGCCATGCACTGGAGACACTGACCCGTGTGATCCAGATCCGTACCACGCTGCCCTCCCCCAGGTCAGGTTGTGGCGATGGGAGCCCATCAGGGAACAAAGCAGCACCCAGTTTCCCAGCAGCCCCCGTCCCTCCCCAGGCAGCCGCGTTACCTGGCGTAAAGGCACTGCTCGCCATTGCGGTACTGGAATGGCTGCTTGTGGTTGCAGGACAGCGTGGGGTCCGAGGAGGGACTTTGTGGCTCCTTTTTAATCTTCGCAGGAGGACTGTGAAAAGCTACTGAGGGGGAGAGGTGGGAAAACCAAGCTGAAACTTTCCTCATTGACGGAGAAAGTCCCGAGGGGTTGTGTGCACGCGTCCTATTTTTCAACACATGAAAGCTTTGCTTTGCTTTGCACCAGGCAAAACGCCCTTCTGTTGGCTTTCTTGTCAAACATGTCTTATGGGCAGCATTACCACGTAACACTGCATTAAGTTGCAGTGCAATAATACGGTGCCACACTGCAGATTTCCTGATCCTGTGGTTTGTCCTGCATGAAAGTAATTGCGAGGCTTCTGCAGACAAAGAGCTGAGGGCTTTCCCTGGGAAAATACTATGGCAGATTGCATCCTATTAAATACAGTGCATCCTATTACAGGCAGTCAGCAGACTGACTTGCACACCTCGCACAAGAAGCGTTTCCAGAAGCAAAACCAATTCAGAGCTGGAGGTCCTGTTCCGGCAGAGCTGCATCCCCGCTCACGCAGAGCGCACAGCAGGACCTGACTTCAGGTCCCTGTTTTCACCAAACCCACCTCCAAGCTGGAAGAGCAGCTTGCAGGTCCTCTCTCTGCAAGCCTCCCTCCTTGCCCGTAGTAGGAGGAATATTTCTGGGCTGGTTAGGATTTCATGAATAACAAACGTGGGCTGCAGTTCGCAGCGCCAGGATGTGGGCAGCGTTACTCCTTGTGCTTAATTAAATCCAGCAGGGAACTCAACTTCCTTCACCGATTCCTCTGGAAATCTCACCCTGGCTTAGGGACGTGGTGAGCATCTTCTGCCTCTTGGGCTCTGCTGCTGCTGGTAGAAGGCTACGGTGCTCAGGAAGAGAGAGTAACCCCAAAGAAGAACCCAGTTCTGTTTGTACAAACCAGGGAGAGCTCAGTCTCCCAAATGAAAGCTAAGCCCTTCCCAAGGCTTGCTGCAGTCCCTTTGCCAGTTTGCTCCCACCTCTCTGAGCTGACACAACCCTGCTTGCGAGGAGTGGGACGTCCAGAGCTGTGATTACAGGCTGAAGAGTGGAAGGTCACATCCTGAGCTGCGAATAGCTCCTTTTGCTTGGTTTGTTCCAGCACTAACTTGTGCTGCAGGAGCACCAGCCGTGCCTCACTGCAAGCCTGGCTATTCCTAAGTACCCCAGCAAGCTGCTGGCAAGAGGGCTGGGGAAGGGGCTGCTGCTTCTTTCCCTCAGTACAGGATGTTCTGGCCACTTCTTATTGCCAGCATTTCCCCCACCCCACTCCAGAATTAGATCTTAGCAAGAGGGGGAAGAAAAACCCACCAGCCTGGCTCTGTTCGCCTGCCTTGGGATTCAGCCCACCCCAGGAAAGCCTGTCTTTGCTCTCTGCATCATGCCAGTGCCCAGAGGGATCCAAGCAGCCCGGCAGAATCAGCATTAATAAATACATCCATCAGAGAACACAGCCTCAATCTGCTTTTGGCTCCCACTCCTCCCTGGGGACGGGGAGCTCCCATGGGCAGCCCTCAGCTTGCTCTTCCCAATGCACAGAGTAAAGGGATAGACAGAACCCATCTAAAAACACCGACGGGTTGGCTGAGCCTTCAGGAAAAAGAAATAAAGAAGTAGAAATGCTCTGCCCGGCACACTGAGCTCCATTGAAAGCTCAAGCAGAGAAGTGTGCTGGGAGCAGCCCACTCCTTCTGGCCACTGCGAGCTGGAACAGGCGATCGCATTACAACTGGCTCATTCATTCGGAGCGAAACATGGGAGCAGCCCTCCTCTCAGTTCTAGGTCAAAGAGAGGAAGAAACAAGAGGCATGACTCAGAGAGCACGCCCAGAGCCAAGTCGGGAAGGAGGGAGGTGAGAACCGCTCGGAGGAGCGTTTCGTTTTGCTTTGCATGGGGAAAAAAACAGCCCCAAGCAGAGAGGAACAGAGATGGGAAAACACCACAGCTGACTGCAGTGGTTGTAAATGAACTTCTCCGCTCTCAGCGAGCTGCCCAGAGGATGGAGCGACTGCCGTGCCATTGACATTCAGGCAGGAGAGGAGCAGGAATTGCTGCACAGCCATGGGCAGAAACCCCCAGCCCCACGCCGGGACCTGGGTGCAACGCAAAGCATTGGGTGGATGCAAATGGTTGCGCCGTGCTTTGCACACTCCGGTGCAAACAGGGCGTATTTCCAGCATGTTTTCAGCTCCTAAGGGCAGCGGGAGGTGATCCCAGGAGCATGACACCACGTGGATGAGCAGAGCCCCAAAGCATCCCCCCCCCCCAGGACACCCAGCACCCAGAATTCCACGCGCAGCCCAACTCCTTTTGCTCTGGGATGAGCGCTAGCACAGATTCTGCCTTTGATTTATCACATTAACGCACTCTGTAAGCTCTTCAGGATGCCTGATCATTCACACATGCAACTATAACACACCCTCTGAAGCAGCTCAGCATAAGGCTTGGTAGCTCCAACCACACAGATATCCCTGCATCGTCCCACCAGGGCTTCATGGCCAGTGTCACAACAAAGCAGGACTGAGCAGAGCACTTCAGCCTTGTTATCTATGTCACATCTGCAGAGTCGGGTGGGGGGTAAATGGATCCTGTAAACGTACCCTGCCCTTCTCCCCTGCCCCCCCCCTCCCACAAGGTGCACACCCTCCCCGCGCCACTTACGGTTTTCTGAATGGAAGTCAGGCACAAATTGCTCATCGCTGTCTGGAACCTGAGCTGCCGGGGGGGAGGGGGAAGAGAGAGAGACAGAGAGAGAGAGGAGAATTAGATTTGGCACTTTGTATGGTGTAATTAACAGTAAGGTAGAAATCATTCTACGCTAGAAAGGCCCGAGCCTTCCGTGGGGAGGCACTTTAGTGACTAAGGGCAGCTTCCCTTTGGGAGTCATGAATCCAGCCCCGCTGCCCGCAGAGCTAAGCCTCAGCATCCTGCCCCTTCCTTGGGAGCAAAAAGGGTGACAGCAAGTTGATTAGCTCGAGCTTCGCTTTTCCCTACCAACATCATTTGCAGGGATTTCTTTTCATTTTTTAAAAGCATTTAGCAGAGGAAACGCGCTGACCAGCTGGTGGATTTGGAAAGGCTGTGCCAAAGCAGCGAGGAGAGCAGGAAACACCCATGTCTTCGTATAGGAAGGATCCTTTCAGCAGCTCCAGAAGCAGGGGATAGCTACTAGCAGGAGAGGAGACCACTTGTAGATGGGCAGGAAGACACAACATTTAGGAGAAAAATAACAAAACATTGCTGAGCAACTTCAGCATCTCACTAACTGCACAAATTTGGGCTTACTGTCTCCCTCAGCCAACACGAAGGGGCTCGTGGCATAAAGTCAGCAGCACAACAGAGGAAAGAGTTGGATTGCAAGGTGTGCAAGTGTGTCTTCGGCAGATTAACATTCAAAAATGAAATGCTTTCATAGTCCAGAGTGCTACTGTACACCGTTTTGACACTGGAATGCCAGGATATCTAACTGGTGCTGCTTTGTTTGTTGTAGTTACCAGCTCTGGTGATTTCCCAGGCGTCAGCCACACATGTTCACCTTCACTTCCTCCGTCTCCCATTTGCCAAGAGCAGCATTCTTCACTTTACCCTTGCACATCCATACAGGGAACAATTCCTTCCAGTTTTCCAAGCACAAATACTACTGAGCCCCCTCCTTGGCGATGGGTGTGCTCCACTTTCCTTAGCTCAGCTGAGCCCACAGCACTCAATGCACACCAGCAGCAGCTGAGATCTGGGAGGAATCATCTTGGGGAGAACCTTAACCAAGGCACACGCCTGCAGCAATAATATTTTATAACTTCCAACTATTACTTTTATGCCCCTTTAACTGCAGGGAAGGGAGAGCTTGCAGTTTATGGCACAAAATCGGTCACAAAGCGCACTGCTGGTTCACTGCAGACCCTGCTCTGGATATTGCGGCGTGAACAGAAGTCTGCACTTAGCTCTAAAGCAATGCAGTCAAAGTAAAGGGAGATGAGGAATGGAAGCCCACTAATCTCAGTCACGTGAAGCCAAGATAGACGAGACATGCCAAAAATAAACCTCGGGGAATAATCCCGTGCTAACGATGGGCAGCGGATTAGAGTGGAACTAGCTGAGCTCTTCTCACTGCAATCACTGCTCCTTAAAATAACCCATGTGACAGCTAACAGGAACCATAAGTGACAAAGGGAGGGGAACGGGAGCGAACCTGCCCAAGTCATTTGATGAACCACCTTCAGAAAGTGACTTAGAAGAAATAATACGATCACATCGTCTGAGCCGAGCTTGGATTCCTCAGCTTAGCGCACGTTGCTTTGCTGACTGCTTCATTCCAAGATCACTTCTGCACACTCACCAGCTGCCAGCGTCACAGCAGCACATTCTGACCAATTCTGGATGGGGATGAGGTGCATAAAACCTTCCTATTTTCTGAAAACACGCAGTAGTTGTTATCACAGGGCATTTTCTTGCCATCGTTTCTCTTGTGTTCAGCCTGGAGGCTTAATCTGATAACAAGGATAAAGGGAGCAGGAGATCTGCTTGCTAAATCGGACAAAACAGACAGCAACAAAACAGCCTTCAACAGATTTTTGTTCCCCACTTCTACTGTAACCTCACAGAAATAACTCAATACACAAAGCCACCTCTGAAGCCTCCCATGCCACACTTTAATGGCCGTTATTTCTGGGCTCTCCCCTCTCATTTCATTTCGTCCCCGTTAAAATCTTGTCTTCTCAGCTCCGAAGATTCATTAGTAATTTCAAGAAATCTCTGCGTGTCCATCAGGGAAAAAAAAAAAAGTCATTACGTTTTACGAGGCACTGAGCACTGCAGGCACTGCGCTTTCTGTGACTGCAGCATAGAACTGGGTAATAGGAAACCCAGAGCCCCATCCTCAGCTGTGGGATCTCAACAAACTGTTGGGATGCTCTGCGACTCAGCTGCCCCCAGTAGAAAAATGGAGAGAGCAGCACATCGTTGCTGGGTGCATCGTGGGGAATTATTCGTAGAAAGCAGCAACGTTTCTGGAATTATTGGAGGGGAAGGTGTTATAAAGCTACAGAAGATTCATACTTATGAAGACAGAGGGAGAAATTGGGGGAGTTCATCTGACAGAATGCAAAGAGCGGAGCTGTCAGGACAACCCAAAGTTCCTTCCATCCTCAGAGTTAAGAAAGAGTTCTTCCTCCAAGAGGAATGAACTCAGTAGGAAACAGAACGTCGTGCTGCTACTTTTCCTCTAAGGTTTGCATTATAACTTATGAAACACGTTGATGACAGCTCCTTTTTCCATCCACTGCTACGAGTCCTCAATGCAACCTCCCCTTCACCTGGGGCGCTTGCTACAGAGCATTTGCCAGTAGCAGAGCGGGAATGAATTCACAAGAGCACGCAAGTTCTTTGGATTAATATTAGAAACCGTGGATTACTATTTGAAACTGTCATCAAACGTGAGATAGCTCAAAACTGAAAGGCTACCAGAATCTGACCCTGACATAAACATCTCATTGGCTGCTCAAGGTTTTCGAAGATTTAAGAGAAATCGGTCCCAAGCAAGCGTGCACCTTCATCAGATCCAGCAGACGGCCGGTGATTAATACCTAAATTTCTGCTCCAAATTAGCAGTGTTTCAACCCTGAAACAGCCTCAGCTCGTTCCTGTTGCACCCTCACAGTCCTCACTGAATTCTGCCTGCTCGACAGCATTTCGCTCCAAATTGAAAAGAACATAAAATACTTCATTTCTTAAGATTTAAATAGTTGTGAAGTACTCATATCACAGCAAGCGTTTTCCTAATTAACAGAAGTCCGTACTGGAGGGAACATTTTCAGTTCCTCTACAAAACAGATCATTTGGAGCACTGAAATTAGAACAAGTTCACTATACTGCTTCGAACTATTTTCACTTGGAATTAGTGGCACTCGCCGGGGCTTGAGGGTTTCTCTTCCTTGAAGTCAAGAGGCAAAACGGTTTAGATATTAACGTAGAAAGATGAACTCAGGGAGGGTACTTGCAGAGAATTATCTTCCAAAAGGAAAAGCGTTAGGAAAAGCACCTCGTCGCCCAAATTCAAATAACAGTTCATTGTTTGTTTAAGAAAATATCAATGTTTTGGTAACTAACAAAGATCAGCGACAAATTAGCATAAAATCAAACCAGTTACAAGTAGAGGTTGAAACAAAAATTGTAACCAGGAAAACGGGCTGGCGGCCAAGTTCCATTCATAAGCAAATACCCAGCACAATAGTGTGATTCATGCTCCTTCATTTACACAGCGCAGAGGTTGGCAAGCCTGAAAAAAATCCTCAATGTTTGGAGCAGGGCAAACAAAGCAAAGGAACAGTACAAACACCAAAAAGACAAAGGAGCGAAAGACGAAGAAACCAAAACAGAGCGAGGGGAAGGAGCCTACCTTCTGTCAGCCAAGTCTCCTGGAACTGGCTCAAGTCCTGGAAGAGGTCTGCACGAAAAGCGAGAGGTTTCCTCAGTGGAGCGCTGGGGAGGGACAGCGGGATGCTCCAGCGGGGAGATGCCGGGCGGGACGGGGGGGTGGGGGCGGAGGCACAGGGGGAGGACCTGGTCCCTGCCCAGAGCCTTCCTCAGCCTCCCCTCCATCCCACTCCCCCCACTTACCTTCCGAATCCTGCGCCGGCAGCAAGCCCGGCTCCATGGGGCTCTTCCCGGCGCCCGTCGGAGCCCGGCACCCGGAGCCCGCATGATCCGGCGGCGGCTGCGGGAGAAGCGGATCAGCGCGGGGCTCCGAGCGGGGGCTGCCCCGACCCCGAGCCCCTTCCCGCTCCCGGTCGAGCCACCACTCACCTGGGGGAAAGTGAACGGCACCTGCTGGTCCACGTACCCCTTCATCCTGCCGCCCGGGCGCTACCTCCGCGGCCGCGGAGCTGCCGGCTCTCGGAAGGCACCTGGGGGGAGGCACAGGGGAATGCTACCAGCGGGCCGGCGGCACCTGCCGAAGGCGGGGGGCTACAAGCGGGACACCCCCCACCCGCCGCCCCCACCGGATAGAGGAATAGGGGGCTGAAAGAACCGGGATCCCAGAGGAGCTCCGGGCCGCTCCTAGAACTTCAGTAAGCGAGTGGGACAGAACTCCCCAAGCCCAAGAACGAACCCCCCCCTCCTCCCCCCAGTCCCAGGACGACCCCCGATCCTCCGGCCCCACGCCTTACCCGGTGGCTGCTCCCGGCCCATGCGGAGCCCCGCGCAGCCCCGCCCGCGCGGCCGTTCAGGCCGTTGAGCGCCCGGGGGCGGCCTCCCATTGGCGCATCGCCGCCTTCACGAGCTCGGCTCCCCGCTCCTTTGTTTCATTGACTTCGTGAATGAAGCCCTGGGCTGGGGGCACGTCCACCAATCGCAGCTCGCTGTGGGGGGAAAGTGGGTGTGGCTTCGTCGTCCTGGGCCAATCAGAGCGCGGCGCTCTGGTGTTCATTCAAGGACGGAGCGCCCATTCATAAAAAAAACTCGGGAAGTTCATTCATGAGAGGCTGCGAAGGAGCTCGAACGGCACCGAGCGAGCACGCTCAGCCTGCGCTCAGCCTCCTACCCAGCTCTGCACACGACGGGGCCTGCCAGCTCTCACCCACACTGCAGTCATTTTCGAAAAGTCTTAAGGTTATTTTCAGCCCTGTTCCGGGGAAGTTCTTCAAGTTTCAACAAGATTTGGAAAAATCCCGCTCATGCATCTGGAGTTAAAATAATTAAAGCCCTAGCTACCCAAACCAGTTTCACTCTTGCCACACGTTAAGGGACAAGAGCACAAGTTACTCCTAGTGCTATGTAGAAGCTGTACATCTTGGACACGCTTTCTCTGCAACCAATGCAATCAGCATAACATGCTTGTGATGGAAAGAAGTATTTAGTTAATCTGTGTTTTAATCTTTCTGCTATAAAAATGCAGCTCCAGCATTACCAGGAGCTCACTCCGTCAGGAAAACAAACCAAAATGCAGTTTTAACCTGTTCATGGGAGCAGAACAAGAACATGTTAACTTATACCATATCCCCAAATATTACAAGCCTGTGGTTAAATGCAGCTCTAGGAATTTAACCTACCCTGACTTGAGAAGGCCACTGAAGCACACGAATTAATCTTCTGACTTTTCAGTTTTGCTGAATTAGGTTCTGTTTGTACGTTTTGTAACAGTTTGTTCAAGCAGTTAACTTTAATCTAATGTTATTGGATAGCTACGAGAGAATATGTCTCCCGGTTAGATTGCTGTTAGGCAATTTATACTTTAAGTGTCCTGCAAAGCCTCCGAGTCCCCAGATACCCATGCTTTGCTTTGCACTTTTTGCTGTACAGGTCATTGCAAAATAGCGGTTTGACTCTCGGTTATGAACGCTGCATTTCCTGGTCAAGATATAATGGAACCTTTGTTATTTCAGATCTGGTTTCGACATATGGCGGTGCTCTGAACCGGATGGGATTTTCTACTGTAATATTTGTTTGCTTTATGATGTTCTAATTTCCCATCCAATGGGCAGTGACAGAACTGGCAGAGACTTATGTCTCTCCATGGTTATCTTCTCACTTCCCGATGTCTGTAACACAAAAATAACCTGTCCAGTTTTCTTTACTGCTGTCAAGTGCATAGGTGTGGAGACGCATTTAGAGCAGAGCATAAGCAGACCTGTGGCTTTATAAAAATAAACAGCTGGGTGAAGAGCTCAGGTTTCGTACCTTCAGGTGTGAGTTCAGCCATTCTCCAATACCCTGTTGTTCCCTGGGTGGGGAGACTGTGAATAAGGTGCTGAGTCTGCTCTGTAGCTGTTGATATGAGCCATCTTCATCCAGTAAGTTGTTGCAATATCTGAGAGAACGCAGATCCTGACCCAGGAAACACTTTCTAGTGTTTTTTGTGTCATTCTAAATCAGCTCTGTGAACGTCACAGCTCTGTGGCTTGCTGCTGTTGCTGCAGACTTTTGCTTGTGCTCTTCAGGCCATGGGAGCCTGAGTCCTTTTGTTTTACAAACTGCAACATCAGAGCGAGCTAGAATGAATCCAAGGAGCAATGTCACCTGATTTCCAAGAGGGATGCTTGGCAGCATCTCCGTCATAACTCAGTCTGAGACAGAACATGAAATAAAGGCTGCGCCTGAGGAAGTCCAAAAGCAGAGCTGGCATAACAGGTCCATATTCCTAGAAAAAGGGTGAAGGTGATGGGTAGACACAGGTGATTGATCAAGGTTTGAAATGCGCAGTGTGCTGTCTTGGTAGGAAGCTCTTTCTCAAGCACAAATATTTCATTTGGAGTACTGTGTCCAGGCCTGGGGCCCTCAGTACAAGAAAGACACAGAGCTGTTGGAACGAGTTCAGAGGAGGGCCACCAAGATGATCAGAGGCTGGAGCACCTCTCCTATGAAGAAGGGTTGAGGGAACTGGGCTTGTTTAGCTTGGAGAAGAGAAGGCTTCGGGGAGACCTCATTGTGGCCTTCCAGTGCTTGAAGGGAGTGTATAAACGGGGGGGGGGGATGATTGTTTATGAGAGTGGATAGTGATAGGACAAGGGGGAATGGTTTTAAACTAAGACAGAGGAGATTTAGGTTGGATATTAGGAAGATGTTTTTCACTCCAAGGGTGGTGATGCACTGGAACAGGTTGCCCAAGGAGGTTGTGGCTGCCCCATCCCTGGAGGCATTCAAGGCCAGGCTGGACGTGGCTCTGGGCAGCCTGGTCTGGTGGTTGGTGACCCTGCACTCAGCAGGGGGGTTGAAACTCACTGATCTTTGAGGTCCTTTTCAACCCAGGCCATTCTATGATTCTGTGATGACTTTGGTTTTCCTGCAACCTCCACGAATGGGCACGTGAGTTATTCACTTACCTGAATTTCATGTTTTAATTTCATGATGTTATATGGGAGTGATTCAGCAGGAGGCTTCCACTAACCCATAGGGCTTTGCTCATGAGCCTTGCTATGCCTCACTTATTTAGGTGAATTCTGTAGTGTATGGAGTCCCAGTGTGCAAGGAGGCATCTGGGCAGGTTTCTCTCATTCTTGGGGCAGTTTCACACACAACACAGAATGTGGAAACAGCAGTTTTCTATAAGGTCTGCTGAACAAAATGTCCCTTTTAAGTATTCATGCCAGCTACTTTTTATAATGTTCAGAATGAGAGAAGACAGCTCAGGCACTTTGTCTGCAGGAAGGAAGCAATTAAATTATTAGCACTTTGAGAAATTAAATGATATAACTTATGGCAGAATAAGTTTAGCAAAAATGTTATAATGTAAGAAAACAATTAAAAAGAGTTATATAAGGTTGGGTGGCTTCTTTATTGTGATAGAGTGGGCAGCTAATTGATTGTCATCTTGCTATAATGTACCAGAGCGGCTGTGACAGCAAATAGAGAAACTTGTGCTCAGGATCTATAGAGATGGAGTGTAGAGAAAGGGGAATGTCTTCTAGAGGAATAGGAGTGAGGAGCAAGGTGTTTGTGCCCCTCCATTCCTTCTCCTTGTATCCTGTGGGAAATGAAATAGAGAATTTCCTTGTCCTCTTTACCAGCTCCCAAGGGCAGGTGCTGCAAGGTCGCACGTAGCCCCTCTTCTTACAGCCATGCAGGAAGAAGAAATGGTTTGGAATGGAATGCCCTCAACAGGGGTTGCTCTATCACCTCTGGTGGTGGTGCTGGGCAGCTCTGTAAGCAGCCTGCCCCTTCCTCCTGAGCGTGCTCGTGGATTGACAAACTGTGCTGGGCTGCTCGGTGTCACCCACCAAACTTGTAAAGACGTTTGTGTCCTCTTCCATCAGCCCATTGCACTTGGGTTAGCACAGAGAAATGCGCCCTTTCTGGCCTGGAAAGCATCTGGAATGGGAACTGAGTCAGAATACGTGAGATGCAAGGCACCCCTAGTGCTGCTCTGAGGAATCATCTTCAAAGATTTTTCGGGTAACTTTGTGCTGAGATGTTTGTGAGCTTCATGGATACTGGGGCTGGATCATTAATGGATGCTTGCAGAGTGCTGAAAGTGACCAGGAAAGGGAAAGATTTTGGAAAGCCTGTTACGACAGAGGTTATAATACTTATCACAGCAATTGTCTTCTTGCACCTTTGTTGCTCTAACTGCAGAAATGCTACCACTGGGAAGCATATGCAGGTAGAAGATGGACATGGTCCATCCCTCCTTAAAGTGCCATAGATTTGAGGCTGGAAGAGGGTCATGTTGGGAAGAATGATGCTGAGAAAAGCCTGGAGGAACTCAGAGCATGGAGCCTATCTTCAGCCAACAGGAGCTGTATTTTTTTGCTGGGCCCTTGTGCAAATGCCTGCCTTAATTACCAGCTTGTGCTTCTAATAGGAACTTAAAATTCCTTCCTTGGATAAAGCAACGGCATGAAGCATTAGAAGTCAAGAGGATGGAGAGCCAGCCTCTGCCAGCTCTCCTCTCTTCTTTTCTTTGCTCCTTTCCTCAGTTATGGCCAAAAGCAAATTCCTGCCCCAGCGTCCTCTGCTCAGTTCCATCTTGAAAGTGGTGACGTGGTTTCATCTGCTGGGGGACGACAGGAGCTGCTGCAGCGAGGTGCCACGTGTGACAAGTGGGAGACTCTGTCAGCAGCTGAAATGGGACAGGACAAAAGCAACTGAGCTTGTAAGGAGGTAAAGGAGGTGCTGGTCATTAGCAAGCACTCAATTAAGGCAGGAGAGGAGCGTAGACTTCACTGGTGGCTGCGCAGAGCTGGGGTAGCACAGCAGACACGCAGCTGTTAGCAGGTACCAGCAACTTGCCCCATTACAGCTGAAGTAACCGCCAATAAAATCTAATCAATGAAATCCCTTTTAAGCTGGTTGGATCAGTGACCCAGAAAATAGCTCCCCTGCAGAAAAGGAAATGATAGTCTATAAAGTGTAAAGTCAATGGGAAAAATCTATTAAAGAGACTGAGCTATCAGGAGACCTTTGGTGTTAACTGAAACCTTTTGGAAAGGAGCCACAAAACTTGGAGCAGACTTTTAACCCTCCAGATCCTGCGGTGGCAGGGGAGCCATCCGTCCTGCTGCAGCCCGGTAGAGGGCAACACAGACAGCCCGGCTCTCAGATGCTCCCGTTGGTGGGGCAGCGCCTGTTGGACGGAAGGGATGCAGAGGGAGCAACTGGGCAATGGGGGTCGGGCGTTGAGATTGAGCTGAGAAACTGCAGAGCGCCCACCAGCGTGGGCAGAGATACCGGTGAGCACTGACCCAGTGCCGGGTTCCCCTCGCAGGGCTTTGAGCTCATTTTTTCCTGGTGATGTGCAGCACACCTGGAACTCTCAGCCAGTTTCTGTGCGCTGACACTGGGCAGCAGCCCAGCAATCAGCAGAGCATCTTCAGCCTGGGGCAGTAAAGAGGGTGAATGTGGCGGAACTAAATGAGTATCACAGAGTAAAGGGTCTCTTGGCACCCAAATTTAACATGACCCACAAAACTACAGTGGAAAAAAGATAAATATATATATATATTTATACATGATTTCCCATTGAAGTCTTCTTTTGGTCCTAGAGTCTTCTCTCCTCTGTCTGGCTTTGGACAGCAGTGATTGTTTGTTAAGGCTGGAAGACAGAAAGCAGAATCTCTGCCTTGCTACTGCTTCTTCTCAGGGAACTGCTCTCTTAGATCAGAAACTAAACAGGGATCCTACAGACATGGGGATACGGTTAAATCACAACAAAAATGGGAAATGCATCTTGAAAGACATAGACCTCCTGAAAATCTGATAATTCAGATTATGGCATGCATTGAGTTCCAGCTAAGCTTAATTTGGCACAGTGAACCTGCACAGTACTTTGCAGAAAGCGTTAGATCATCCATCACCCCCACTGACTACGTACAAATGAGGAGAAATTCAGAGATGCAAAATAAGTTGGGAAAACGAGTTATCCAGAGCTATATTGTGATCAGTTATCAGGCTTGATTCTTGCACGTGGTTCGCAGTAAGGAAGCCAGCACATCCACGTGGGAGCAGAAGTACCTGATCTGTTTCCATATATTCGATTTGAAACCCATTGGAAGTGCCATAGCAAATCTGCTGTAGCAGCACTCAGTCCTCTTGTTGCCTCTTTAGTTGGTACCTCTGACTTTCCTTCCTTTCTGCTTGGGTTTAATAACAAATAAAGGCTTTTAGACACCAGGAGACAGGGAGAAAAACCTTTTTAAAAGGAGTAAGAAAATCCATAGGGTTACAATGTGAGAGAACGTTTTCTAAAGCAGCTGCGTTGGGACTGGGATGTCGTAGAGCTGCAGGAGCTGAGGTTCTTGTCTGCCCGCAGTAAGAGTGATATTAAAGCTCCACTTTCTGAAAGAGGCTCCCACTTTATCAGATTTTACCTTGTTTTCTTTATAAACTGTTCAGTCCTGGTGCTTGGCCAAGCTTCCTACTTGCCAGCAAAAGACTCCGGTGCTTGGTGAGGGGGAGAAGTGAGTCATCCCCTTCCAGCACTCCATGCTTTCTGAATGGAGCCCCGATGGGACCTGCCTCATGCTTTGCCAGCCAAACTGGCATGTAGTGCACTGCAAGTCTAAATATACACAACTACAACGTGCTTTAGACGAAATTCATTTTAAATTCACCTTTCCAAAGCTGTTTTGATTCAGCCAGTGGTGGTTAATTTTTTTTGAACGCTCGGACGAAGGGGAGGGGGGGAAATACTTTCTTTTTTTTTTTTTTTGGCTTTAGGAGGCTTCCACTTCAGATGGATCTGGGTTTGGTGGTGCCTGAGAAATGCTGCCAGCTGTTCTGGCTCTCTCCTGCCTTGCAGCACCTGCAGTGGTCTGAAAAGTGGAGTTACAGGGTGAGCGGGCTGTGAAACCCAAGCGTCCGTGATGCTCACATCCCAGAGTCAGCCCTTGTGCCTTGTAGGAGAAGGTGTAAGTTTTAAAGCAGGGAATTCCAAAATCCATGCATGAGCCCCTCGATCCCCGGAGCTCCTGCAGCCCAGATGTGCCCTTGCTCCCCAGGCAGGAGCAGAGGGAGACGAGCCTCTTTCCTTGCTCTTTCCAATGCCTGTGTGCTAAGAAACATTTGCAGTCCTTCCCCTTGCATGCAGCACGTGGTGTTCCAGGCAAGATGTCATGCTGGGAGAGACAGAAAGGCACTGCTTGGGCTGCTGCTCATTCCTGTTCTGTGCCCCATTTCCCATCTCTGAGATGGTAAGGCACGAGTCACCCCAACTCATTTCCCCCTCATTTCACCTTTGTGCTCTTCCTTGGGGGTGCCCCTTCCATTCCAAACCCCATGCATTGCAGATCCCCCTGAGCAAAGACAACCCCCTGTGGCTCCTCCTGTTTACTCCAGCAAAGAATGAAGTGATTAATGGGACCAGAACATCTCTTTTCTCCCCAGGATCCACAGAGAGGCACAGCTGAATAAATACCCCATGTTATTGTGGGCTGCTTGGTTGGGAGTTAAACTACAGGTAGCCAAGAGCACTGCCAAATGTATTTATTGCCACACTCTGCAACCAGTAACAATCCCACAGATCAGAGCGGGTCAGGAAGGTTTATAGGGACAAAGTGACATTCCCAGCTTCCCTGTGCTGGAGCTGGTGTGCTCTGGGTGTGGGATGGGGGATGGCTGGATGGCATGCCCTTCTGTTCTTCCAGCAAGTGGCATTAGATGAAGTCTAACACACCCTGTAGCTCTGCCAATGCAGGGTTTTTAATGGCAGTTTTCTGCTCTCACACAGCATTTTGCACCCCGCTGAAGGGATAATCCTTTTTCCCTAAGAAGTTTTGCACGTTTTGGGTTCATTCCCCTATGGAATTGTATGAAAAGACCCTATTAGGGCAGAGGCAGGTAATGGGTTGATACACTTTGTGCTTAGCCAAGATCTGAGGAAGACTGGGTTCAGTCAGAAGCACAGATGCTCTTCTGTATCCCTGTGAATTTGGTGGTTAAAGGGACACCAATGCTCAGCTCCATATCCCACGAAGTTTTTGGGTTTCCCTAACAGAGCACCACGTAAGCCCCAGATAAGTACAAGACTGACTGTGTGACACCTCTCAGCCAAAAGGAATGAGATGTGTGTTCTGGCAGGAGCAGAAGGGAAGTTTGGTCTGCAACGTTCAGTCTTTGTTACTGCTTTTACTGTCCATGCGTTGTTTCATCTGAACGCCAGCACCAAAAAAAGGGAGATTAAAAAAAAAACAACAAAAACTAAAGCGAAGCAATGAAAAGGGAACAGAACCAAATCTTCAGGGTGTGTGTGGTGCTTAGGTCTCGGAGCTGCACGCTATCAGGAGACGACTGCTTCCTCTCCAGGAGATTGGCTCCCAATGGTTTCATGCTCAATAGACTGCACATTGTCAGACCTGCACAGAGTGCACAATGGGTGCATGTAACTGGCAGTCTTGCACACAGGACATCAGATCACTGCCATTTGTAGCTGCTCCAGTGACAATGCAGTGCATTTGCTGAGATGAGGTGCTTGTAGGGTTGGCTGTGGGGCTCCAGCTCCCGGCTGGGCTTTCCAAGCTGGTTGAGACCCTCTTGGTATTGGAGGTCCCCACTTTGTGTTTGTCAGTGGTTGCACTGGGCTCTCGTGGCTGCATCATGGGACACAGAATTAGGAAGGGAAGAATGGAGAAGAGGTGTAACTAGGAAGGGAAACACCAGTGCTATACACACATATATATATATAAAGGAAATCAGAATAAAATGGAATCAATTTATTATCATGTTATACGTGTTTAACCTCCGAAGGGAGTCTGAGTGGCTTGGGTTGGAAAATAGAGCAGCTTTTCTGCCCTCCTTTTCTCAAGCCTGCAGAAGAAACAAGGCTGTAGATTAAGGATGCGGAGCAGGAGCACAGGGAACCCATTGCAGGATCCTACAGCGCGGGTTGAGCTGCACAGCCACCTTGGGATCAAGCTCAAGGTTCCTGAGTGATGGAAACCACATTTGACAGGGCTGCTCTGGGAGCCTGCTGCTAACGGGAGCCAGCTGGGGAGCACAAACAGAGGCACTGCAACCAGCCCAAATCCCACCTTCCTCTGAAACTTCCAAACCTCTTTTTTCCTGTCGGATTCCAGACAGATGAAATTTTCCTGGCACGGACCCACTGCTGGCAGCATCTCGGAATCGTGATAAGTCAGGACCCGGGGGCTGATTGACAGTCTGGGAAGAGAAGGTGCAGGCTCTGCAGCCCACATCTGGCCTCATCTGCCCCCGTTCCACCTCCTCTTTCAGGTCTTTCTGTGCTATTTCTCATTTTCTGGAAATCCTAACTTGAATTTGATTCCGAAGCTCGGTTGATACTGTTGTTTGTATGATAGCGTCAGGAGTGAGCGCATTCCTCGGATCATAAATCATCTCAACCTGACCCCAATTAATTGCAGACCCTGCGTTTCATTGCTCTCAGCTCTCGGTAGTCATAACAAATGAGGTCATTGTGTCAGTGAGACACCACAGCCGACACCACAGGGAAAGTCATGGGGGACCCCGACCCCGTTGTGCTGCAGGAAGAGCAGAGGAGAAGGAATGGGCCATATCCTCCCATTGCTTCCTAAACAAGAGCCATGGGCTGCCCAGCAGCAGAGTTAAAATATATATATATTTGTAATAAGGATGCATGATAAAGTTTTATTTATATTTTGGAATATGGAGAATAAGAATCTGGGACAGCTAGGTGACCCATCTTGCATGGAATGATCCGGTGGCACGTGCCCAAGCTCTGGTGCAACAGGAAATTCCAGAGAATTTTCTTATAACTCAGTGTTTTCACTGTTGCTTTATCAATGTCATTTATCTTGCTTGTTTATTATTGTCATAAAAGCGCAGTAACAGTGCAATGATGGCGAACAATCGGAAATTCCATCCCCGCGTGAGGGCAATTGGATCCCTTCTTGATGGCCCACCAGCAAGATCAATTGCCTTGAAACCTCAGAACCCTTCTTAAAAGGTCCCTGTGATAAGAGGAAAAGAGATGCTCTGAATTGCCGTTGGGAACGACCTGCCATTTAGCTCTGTTGTGCACCACTGTCTACTTCTGGACGGAGTAACATCGGTTTTTATCTGTGAAAACTCATACTGTTCAATGTGATGAGCTCATCCTATTTCTTGGCATCGCCTCATCTCGATTCTGGCACAGACAGAATGAAATTTCAGCAGAGAGAAGACAGTAATAAGAGAGGTCATTTTTCTCCTAAAAATAATGCTAGTCAAGCTAGCCCTAAAAAAACTGAAGGAAAGTGAAAATTCCGGCCAAGTTTCATATTTGAAGCTGTGTACTGATTCCAAATCCAACATTATTACCCTTGTGTTTTCCAAATGGTGAGTTATATTCCTCAGATATGTAAAAAGCAGTGAAGGAGCTGCTGCTGTTTTTCTCAATGCCCAGAGGCTGATCTCCAAAAGACGAGAGCCTTACAATGCCTCGGTCCTTGTGGCTTCATCCTCAGCTTCGGGTGCAATGTTCTCTCCAGCTGCTCTCTCTGCTTTTTGCTTGTGCCATGGAGAAGCTATCACAATAATAATTAATAATGAAAAGGAATGGTTGTGTGCCATCAGTAATGAGATGCTGTGGGTCAGGCTGATCATAGAATCATAGAATGGCTTGGGTTGGAAGAGACATCAAGTATCATCAAGCTCCAACCCCCCTGCTGCAGGCAGGGCCACAAACCTCCATATCTAATGCTAGACCAGGCTGCCCACGGCCCCATCCAACCTGGCCTTGAACACCTCCAGGGATGGGGCATCCACAGCCTCTCTGGCAGCCTGTTCCAGCCCCTCACCACTCTCTTCGTAAAGAAATTCCCCCTGATATCCAACCTAAATCTTCCCTCCTTCAACTTAAAACCATTTCCCTTTGTTCTGCCATCATCTACTGTTGTAAAGAGTTGACTCCCCTCCTGTCCTTAGATTCTCTTTCAGTACTGGAAGGTTGTAATGAGGTCACCCCGCAGCCTTCTCTCTACAAGTAGAGTTGCTCCTTATATCACCATCACATTAATAAAGATGCTGCTGCTGATCTACCACTCTGGGACTCCAGAAGTCCTGGTTCCAGTCCCAGTGCCCTTCCAGCAATGCACAGTTCACACTTGGAGGAGGGCACCTGGGGACTGCCTTTGTCCTATTGGTGAGGTTACCTATTTAAGTTAGAGCCTCACAGTGTCCCATGCAGACCTGGAGCTCAGCTGAAGCCTCATGGTGACACCAAACCCATGACACCAAACACAAAGAATTTCATCAGAACACTTTCTGCTGAGTTTGTTTCCATTACAGCCGTCTCTGACTTAATGAACACTCTACTAGGACTGGGAAGCTTTTTCCAAGAAAACTTGCAGAAGCACAAGAATAGAAAGATTTTGCTTCTTGCAGTAGAATAACTTTTTCCATGCTTGCTTGTCTAGCCTTGGAGTGGTTGGAAACGTCTTCTCAGTGTGTGTGCATTAAAGACTTCCTGCCTGGAGTGTGCAAAGGACTCTGAGCATTCACAGGATATTAAACAGATTCGTAATGGAACCCAACAGTATAAACATGTCTTCAGTGCAGACAGGAATGCTTCAACCCCTCACGTCATGTAATGTAAAACATACCCCAGTTGTCTGTCTTCTCTTCTGCAAATAAACAGGGGAGAGACGTGTTTAAAGTGTTTTCCTGTGAGACAGATAATTTCTCATCGCGTTCTTTCATTCTCTTCTTAAAAGATATTGTTTAAGGTGAAACTTTATAGAGCTTTATAGCTTTGCTATAACTCAATCCAGTCAAATTAAGGCTGTTGGAGCGGCTTGATATGAGTCTGTTTTGTTGGCTCTATTCAATGAGAGGCCTTATTTTACAGGTTGTGTCATTGTTCTTGGTAGAAGATGCAAGGTAGAGTATAGGGTATACACAAATGTGCTGGGAAACACTGAAATGAATGCAGTCCTTTGACTGAGAGTCTATGCTAGCTTGGAGAGCTGTAAGGAGGAAATGATCCTTTTCTGCTGTCTCTTCCATCTTCAGCTTCACTTTGGCACTGTTGGGCTGATGCTGACAAACTGCCACGAGGAGGAAACGCTGTGTGTGTGGCAGTACAACTGTGGGGCATAGGCATCTTCCAATGAATCCAACCCTAAACGCTGTCAGGCGGCCTCAGCGCCAATTCAGGTGTCCTCACCCTCTTACTCTAAAGCCAAGGGCTGCAGCATGATAGGGGGAGGCTTGAAAACCTTTTTTTTTTTTTTTTCTTTAAAAAGGAAAGATTGAAACATGACTCAATGCTCTGTGGTATGAAGTCACCACTCTCTCTGTTACTCACTCCCATTATCTCTTTGCAATCTGTTCCCAGTGGGGCTTCCGGGCAACCAGCTGCTGACCCTTGTGTAAAAGTTATTAAAAAAATAATAATAATAAAAATTACAGTACAGGGGGAGGGAGCAGCGGGGTAGGAGTCTGGATGTGGATGAACACCCTTCCTTTGTGCACAAATTAAAACAATGTGGCATTGTGCAGGGGAAGGATGGGGAGAGGAAACTGGAGGGCTCTGCAGACACCTGCCCCAAACAGCACTGCTGTGGAAACTGCCCCATCATAATTCACAAATATAGGCTGAAAGGTGATAGCTCGGTGCTGGGATTGTTTTACAGCCACGCCAGGCGAGCTCCACTCAGACAGAAGCCCTTCTACTGTAATCACTGAAAGAAAATGGATTTCCTGTCTATCTGCCTAGAAGTGCTGCATGGATCCAGTGCTCAGGCCCAGTCTCTAACACAGACATATAGAATTTCTTGAAGGGGCGGTGCACCGTCCCCAGGGGAAGGGAATTACCTAAAATACAAGATAGTGGCTGATGAAACCCAATAGGAGCACTGCAAGAGGAGGGGAAGAAAGCAGAGCAACAGAAGAACGATGCGTCTGCTCTGTAAGCTGCCCTGATCCGCTGTGTGTGCCGGGCTCCCTGCATAGGGAATTCGGCCGGACGCAGAATTTGGAAGCTTTGCTCATGTACAGTATGACCCAGTCACTGTCTCGGGCTGTAAAGTGATTACTGAAACGATTCGTGAGTTTTCCAGACGGTGCAAATGGAGGCTTTGGTTTGTTAGTCACATAGGGGCTGCGCTGTGGGGTTTAAAGGCTCTCTTCATCAGCTCTGATGGGGGAAGGTGGAGGAGAATCCTGCTCTTGCACGGCTGCCGGGCACCCCACGTGTGGCTGGGGGCAGCGTGGAGTCTTTGTGTCCCCCGAGTGGGAGAGAGTGAGTCACTGCTGGGGGGCTGGAGGGGATGTGAAGGACTGCTGGAAGCTGCTTGGGAGTGCAGGAGCTGGAAGAGGGGACAGAGAGCTTTGAGTGACAATAGCAGTGTGGCAAAGGTGGTTGGATGGAGCTCTGGCCACTCGGAAGACCTCTGCTCTCATGCTGATGATGGCGGTTTCCTCCTCAAGAAAGAATTTGCTGCTGAATGTGAGCACATTGTTTCCGTTGCTCTTCCCATGAAGGTCAACACAGTGCTCACAACCCAAGTGAGGGCTTTACATGTCACCGGTCCAGCACGTGCAAATGCCCAGAGGCACTCAGGGACATGGTTCAGTGCACGTGGTGGTGGTGGGTTGACGGTTGGACTTGATCATCTTAGTGGTCTTCTCCAACCTTGACGATCCTACATTGTGCAAAGGTCATGCTGCATGAGACTGGGAAGCTCTGGAGGTGTGAAAGAAGTGGCTGGGCTTCCAGGGCTTTGCATTCAGACCAGATATTTCTATGTAGAATGCTGAGAGACCTCTGGTGCTTCTGCCCCAGCTCTCTGGCCTGATGCTGATGTTTCCAGCTGAGTGTTTCTGCAGCCTCCCCAGAAACGTGGTTCTCTGCCATCTGGTGCGTGTTAACCTTTGCACTCCTTAGCAAAACATTAGGCTTTGCTGGTCATATGATAAGGTGTATCCAGTGAAGAGAAAAAAGGCAAGCTGGGTTTTTCCCATTACATCAATGGAGATTGTTGCTTCCACAGCGCAGCAGCATCTCAGCAGAGGTTAATGCCGTGGTGCGGCTCCTCTACACCCAGGAAGTAACGCATTTAAATGCTGGCCATAGAAGGAAAAAACACAAAATGAATGGGAGAAACAACTGAGCTCAAGGCTTGGCCTCAAGGGGTGGAAGGAGAGAGCTTGTAAATCTGAAAGAATCCGCATGATAGTGACTGTTCTGATTGGTAAGAAGGAGATGCCAACCGCGAGAGCTGCAGGGTGATGCTTTCACATGGCTCTACCAAGTGCACATCCATATATCTATATGCATAAAGTCATACACACCCCCCCTGCAACGAGCCCCTTGGAGGAGTGGGAGAAGACATCACAGCTTGTTTGCATTACAAGCAGCCAGTTCAAACACCTTCACTGTTGTGCTGCACAGCTCTTCTCCCCACATCTTTTGCCTTTTGTGCTGTCAGGGAAAAGTCCAAGCAGGTGGTTTAAGAAAACATTAGCAAGGATATGTCATAGCCTTAAAAAAGTGTTTGAAGGGAAACGGAGCTGTTGCTTCCAATTTTTCACTTTGCTGCCTCCATGATGAAATACAGCCATCTCCACTTAAGTAATACCTTATGGAAAAGGAAGTGTCGTGTTTTTATTGGACGCCTTTTATTACCAGCCTCGGTGAAAAGTGCAGTTGTGAGCAAGTCTGCGCTCCTCCGGCCTTTCACCAGCTTGTAATCCCACAGAGGAGGGCTCCTTCCAGGCAAGCAGATTTGCAGCAGTGGGAGGTGTGGGGCAGGGAGAGGTGCAGCTGCTCTGGGCACAGTGGTGATTTCCGAAGGCTGATGCCACAGTTTGCACTCTAAGAGCATTTCACTTGGTCGAGCTTACGGCCGAGGCCGAGTTGCTCGTTGAATGCAACCAAATTCACATCGAGCTGCAATGCCCTGCAGGGCTTAGCAGGGATGTGATGAAGCAGGAGGAAATTCCCCACCAGGGTTCTAATTCCCGGACAGCAGCTCAGGTCACAGCAGTGATTTTGGGATGCTCTTGGGAAGGCTGCTCCGAGCAGAGGTGCGTGGGAAGGATGGGAGCTTGCCCAGGGTCCTGCCTGCTGGAGGCCTGTTTGGGTGCATGTGCTCAGTGCTTGGAGAGTCTTGTTTAAAATGAGATGGTCTTCATCAGTCAGTGACCAAAACAAATGCTTTTGTGGTGTTTTTCCAACCCAAAATAACCAAACGCAGTCAGTCCCTGGCTGCTGCTTTGCTGCTTCTGGTGGTAGGTGCGGGGTGTTTGCATCCTGCATGGGCAGAGAATCGCTGGCGAAGGTTTACTCTGTCTGCAGCAAATGCCAAAGCATTTCAGGTGTTTAAAGATGACCTTTATCATTCAGCACTGAAAGCCCTTGGAGGGTTACCAGCTGAGGCCAGCACGAAAGCTGCTACAGAGATCATCATTTGATAGCACAGTCATCTCATTGCTGGGCACAGCCAGGTTCGGCTGTGCTGACTGCTAATTAGTGCTAGCTGCAAATCTACTTTATTAATGACGGTGACTCTATAAAGCTTCCCTGACACACCTGGTTGGATGGTGCACTGCATCATCTCCTTGGGAAAACTGTAATGTCTGACACTATTTTGACCTAAAAGGATTCAGGGGTCGGAGGATTTGATGCCCCATTGCAAAGCAGCCGGGTTGCAGATGAGCAGATGGCTCAGGGTGAGAGCTGCCCAATGCAGGATGACCCCGCAGCACAAGGTCTGGGCTGTACTTATGGGTCAGTACCCAGAGAGATCCCACTGACTCGCTCCTAAATGAATTAGGATGCTATACACTACTGTTAGCAGCTTCCATGAAAGGGAAGATTTGTTATTATTTAGTAACGGCTCTTTCTGGACCAGGAGCTGGTGTTGGTTTGCTGGTCACCAAGAGCCCCCAAGTTTTCATCCCCAAATAAGCAGCTCACAAATTTCCAGACCCCAGTGGGGGCTGCACGGGGTTGGATTAAGAGCTTGCAAGGAAAAGAGGAACCCAATTCCTGCTGTGTGTGCCCACGGAATGCATCAGGTGTTGGGGTAGTGCCAGAGTTACCCACCAAAACAGCTTCCTTCAGCTCTTTGATAATTAGTTTTGTCATACAGATATGCAGTTTTAAATCCATATCTGCAGACCAGGTTAAAACCCAACAGGAATGCATCACGGTGAGGCAGAATGAAGATATTCCAACAGTGTGCCATAGCTGCAAATAATGGTTACCTTTCAAATATTTGAGAATACTGAAACTCGTGTTTAATAGCCATTCTATGACATGCCAGTGTAGAGTTCTGTTTAAAATACTGCAAAATTGCATTAGAATACATTAAAAAAAAGACAAAAGACATGGCAACAGTCACTATGCTGTCCTAAAACGTAATCATTTGATATATTACAGGTTTGGGTTGAAAGAGGACCAATGTGCAGGTGGAAGGAGTGTTCATGTCTGGATGCTGTGGTCATCCAGTCCTGGAAGTCTGCTTTTATGCACTCTTTACACTTAGAAATGGGCTTTAAAGTGTCCTGGGATCAGGCAGACACCCTCAAGAGGTGGAGATGATCACATATAGAAGCAAACCAGAATGGAAGGATAGAAATGGCACAAGAGGTTGACCTGTTTTACGAGCACAGATAGTTTCCAGTTGTGTGGGATGTTTGATCAGTGGCAAAGTTCAAAACTAAAAAACCCAAAAAGCGACCTCGTAGTAGAAAGTTCACAGAAAGAGCCAAATTGGTCACGTAACGCATAGATGGATTTAGAAATTGAAGTAGAGAGGGTGAGCCCACACCACACCTGGACTGGCAGATGTATTGGTTGGTAATGTCAATCTACACCTGTGCACATTTATCCTCAGGAAAGTTTTGTCTCCGATGAAAAAAGAATTGGTAGATGGTGAACTCAGCCCAATTGGTCCACGGAATGTTCTCTGCCCCTCCCAGCAGTCCTGAATTCACAAAGAAAACTGTGCAGGGACGTTTGGTAAGGGCTGCTTTCAGGGCGGGTGTTAGGAGAAATTCATTCTCAGAAAGAGTGGTTGGGCATTGGCACAGGCTGCCCAGGGGGTGGGAGGTCCCCATCCCTGGAGGTGTTCCAGAAATGTGGCACTTGGGGACATGGTCAGTGGGCACAGTGGGTTGGGTTGGGGTTGGACCTGGGGGTCTGAGAGGTCTTTTCCAACCTCAATGATTCTCGGAGCCCAAGTCCAAGTGCAGGATGAGAAGAAGTGACCAGGGAAAGGCTGGGGGAGAACAGAGCCGTGTTATTACCCTCTGGTCCCTTTCTAACTGATAACTCATATTTTCTGAGCATTCGGGAGCCTAAGCAACATTACTCCTGCTATATATACAGTGGTTTTTATCTTTTTTTCCCCTTTTTCTGAAGGTAGCCGTATGGCAGTAAGACAGTCCCATTCACACAAAGCTCAAAGTCCTGCTCTCCTTTGGCTTATATATTTTTTTCCCTCTGCGCTTTCCAATTTCCTCCGCCGGTTCCGGCACCGCGCACCTCTCAGTCTGTGCCCCACAGGGCCAACACATGGGGCTGCAGTGTCCCTCTGCAGTGTCACACATGCTCCGAGCATCTCTTGACAACACTACTCGGAGCTGGGGGACGTGGCGGAGTCGGCGTCCTCTGCATCGGGCTCGGGGGGGGACACCGGGTGCCCGCCCTTCACGCGCTTCCACTTCATCCTTCTGTTCTGGAACCACACTTTGACCTGGAGGATGAAAAGGACAGAATGAGTTATTGCCTCCAGCAGGCTGATGCCTGGGTGTCAATGGATGTATTCTGTGGAATTCTAGAGAAAAAACTGGAAGGAACCTGGCAAGTTGAAGTGCTCTCTATCCAGTGAAGGTGCTCCAGGCAGATGTTTCTGAGATCAGCAAGGGTAGCACAGTGCTTTGCCTGGAATCTATCTTCTTCAGCTATACATGGCAATCCAGCAGACACAGTGCACCCAAATGCCTTCTGACATCCACTCCACCCAGTCTGATCCATCAGGGTTTTTAACTGGCTTCACTTAATCGAGCAATTCCTACCCTGCCCACCAAACTTTGATAAGGAAACCCTGAATGAGGTCACAGGGAGAGGGCAAATTTTTGCCCTCATAAAACTCTGTGCTTTTCTCTTCCCTCATCATCACTTAATGCTGCCTGGCTCAGGATTAGTGCATGTACCCAGTGTGTCATTCCAATAACGTCATGGTAACTGGAGTCTGGCGGCATCCATATTCCATCTATAAGCCTTGTACAAATGGGTGGTGGCAAACAGCAGCTCAGGAGGGGTCCCGAATGGCTTTTCTATTTGTTTAGAGAAGCAGAACTCCACGCATTAACTGCTCACAGAGATTTTTAACAAATGTCTTTTAAAAGAACGCGGAGGTTTTGTGTTAAAATCATGGAATCATGAGGTTGGAAAAGACCACTAAGATCACCAAGTCCAACAATCAACTCATCACTGCCATGTCCACAAAACCAAATCCCGCAGGGCAATGTACCTCTGTGCCATTGCAGAAGCACGGCCTGGAGTGATGTGTCTGCTTTAGGGAGAAGCAGCAGGGGGTGGGGTTTGAGTACCTGTCTCTCGGTGAGGTCCAGGTTCACGGCGATCTCGTACCTCCTGAGCCGTGTCAGGTAGTTGTGGTGGGCAAATTCCGCCTCCAGCTCCCGCAGCTGCTCCTTGGTGAATGCCGTCCTCTCTTTCCGCGACCTGCTGCTCCCTTCTGCCTTGCTGCTGGCGGGCTGGCTTTCTAGGAGGCAAGCACACATGCAATTTGCTGTTACCTTGACCCGTGTGAACGTGCGCCCTACAGAGATGTCAAAGCGTGTTGCGTCCCCTTGAGCTCAGCACTGTCAGCCTTTGCTTCAAGGGGTGAAGTTGGGATGGGGTGCGTCACTTGAACTGCAGGAGCAAGGGCCAAAATGAGCAGCAGGAGGAAGGAAGCTCTCGTTGCATCCACGCGGCACTCTCGATAGTTTCCTTCCCTGTGTTTTTCACTCCATGCATGCACATCGTTGCTCCCCCTGATTTTGGCTGCAGGCTGAGAGCAAAGGGAGTGCTTTGCTGTGTGCATGGTGTGTGATGCACTACGAGTGCACGGTGCAGGGGGAAGGGAAGGCTGCTGAGTGAGCACCCTTGGCTAGTATATGGCCTGGGAACACTGGGAGGGGGGAGAGCATGGGAAAATGAGCAGAGCTGGGGAAGTGGCATTCCCTGACTCAGCACCCAGTCCTGCAGGCGTCTAGCTGCTTCCAAGCTGAACAGAAACCATAGGGCAAATGGTACTGAGGGCGTCACTGGTCTTCATCTCCAAACAACGTGAATCATCTGAAATAGTCTCTGGGAACGGAGCAGGCAGTGCCCCACTTGGTGTCGTAAGGGGACGTATGGCACAGGGGCTTTAGGTTACCTGCCAAACTGCCTTGGGGAAGGTGCAAGGAGAGCATGGCGCAGGATTTGGGCATTGCAGAGGGTACTTGTATCCCTCAGAGCAGCTTAAGCACAAGGATGGGTGTCACCAATGGTAGCACAGGATGTTTGGTCACTGCGGTGATCCACAGCCCTGGCGGAGGCACCTGGTATTTGTTATTCTGCAAACCATTGTCAGTGCAGTTTTTCCCCCAGTAGAAGGCGGCGTAATAAAAATCTGAAGCATCTGCATGACGTTGCTTTCTCCCCCTAGTAAAGAGTTTGAGGGCATATTTATTGCAAATCAAGCAGTAAGATGGATTTTGCTGTCACGGGGCGTAAAATCCTGAAAGCTCTCGGGAACGTTGGCCAAGCAAAGTGACTTCATGGGGAGCTGATTCATTTGGCAGCTGATGATAAAGTAATAATCAGAAGTAACTTCAGTGGGCACCTCATGGAGTGGAGCACACGGGGTGGTGGAGCTCTGCCTCCAGATCAATTTAAGTTGATGAGGGACCTCCCTGTGCTTTTCTTGCTTGGGTTTTCAGTTGTTACCTGCCCTTATGTACTGCATTCTATGCCATCGTGTCTGTAAATGGGACATGCAAGCATGGAGCACCCTCTTTACTCAGTGGCATGATTGAGGAAGAATGGCAGGTGAGAATCCAGCTCTGCTCCCCACACTTCCATCCCAATTTTTGCAGAATTCTCCAGTCAAGGGCTGAAATTTAACGATGTATGTCTATGTGTTGTCCAAGGATTGAGTCACTGTGTGCTCGTACCGCTTTCTGACCAACAGTTTGTAGTATTTCATTCCCACAATAGCAAAGTTGTCTGAATCACCATGTTACTATATATAATTACAATAATGCCTTTTTCTTGCTGTCTTATTCTTCAGCTATTTGTACAGAAGTTGGGGTATCCAAACTGCCTGTCCGCAGTTGGCCATTCTCAACGATGTCCAATGAGTAAAATCAGAGGGAGGCATTTCTTTAGACTTAACCTCCACCCGGTGGGTGTCCCAAAACTTTTAATGCTTATCTTTTGGTTTTAAAGGCTAATTTGGGTTTGGGTTAGGGCTCGGAGTTTCCTTACTGCTTGAGCGGTGTTGCTAGGTCTGTCCTTGGTAGTAGATGGAAGACGTGTTAAAACCAAAGTCATTACAACACCTTGCAGCTTCTTTAATGCTGTAATTACAAAGGTGGTCCTAGAAATGATTTGCTAAATTGTACAGCACTGAATAGAGAAGGGAATGCCTTGCGGCAGGTGCAGGGGCAGCTGTGAAAGCTCACCCAAAGCCAACTGACATCCTCAGGTCACTGCTGTGCCTGGGACACCAGGGCTGCAAATGGCATCGAAATAATGAACGCTGGAAGAGGAAGGGAAGGGGATGTGTGCGCTCACACGTGAGGTTTTACTGTGGATGGCCCCATTGCTATCCCACAGCGAAGCCATTCTGTAGGTGCTCTGAATCGATCCATGCTTTAAAGAAAGTTTTAAGGGTTGAAAAGCATTTTGATCTTTTCTACGTCAAAGAAATGTCTCTATGTCTTGGCTCTCAAGCCGTAAAATGGGGATGCTGGAAAATACCCCCTGCTTCTCAGCAGCGCCGCAAGGAAAAACACACTGCGGTTTGCAAATGAGCACTGGAGCAAATCTATGCGTGTAAGCATCCAAATCTTAGCAGCTTCCTTAGGAGAAAGCAATGTTATGCATATTTCACGTATCTGGAGAATTGAAATAGTAACAAACCAGATGTCATACGTCTGAAATTCTTGAATGCGGTGCTGTAGAAAGAAGGTGTTTTGTTGGCAAGGACGGCGCAATGAAAACCATCGTTGTTTTCCACGTTGCTGGGCATTGCACTGCTGGGCAGTCCTGCCATCTCTTGTCTTGTGGTAAAAGCATTTGATATTTAGCGAGGCTAAACGGAATCTATATCCAATGGGAGACTGATGCATCTCATACCACAAGTGTCAAAACCCCAGGGTGTTATTCCCAGCTAGCATGGGCAGCTGATGGGGGATCTTTGCTCTTTGATCCCTATTCTGTAGCCCTTGGACAAGCAGCAGGGCTGTGGGGTGGAACTGCCATCCTAGGGCTCTGAGCACAGCGTGATTCCTGCTTGGTTACAGCGAGTTGGCATCGTGCTGCTGCGTAAAGGGACGGGTTGAGCTAACAAGGAGTCAAACCCAAACATGGAGGTCATCAAGGGACAAGCAACTGCGCTTCAATTGAGTTCTTGCATAGGTTTCCCTACTCAAGAATTACAAAATGTTTTCTCCGTCAGCTTTACTCCTACTCCTAGAGGTGATCTCCCCATCCCACCCCACACCCCCGCTTCCACGCCACCTACCTGAGTGCTCCTTTTTCCTTTTGGAAGCTTTTCTCTCCGTCTCCATCGCGCTGTTTACCGGTGCCTCGTAATCTTCACTTGCACCCACCGCTGTGCTCACGAGGTTGGGGCTCTCCACGTCCCCAGAGGCCAACGCCAGCCCCGGGTTCAGCAGTCTCCGGGCCTCGGTTGTCACTTGCTGCCACTCGGGGTGGGGACGGAACGCGGGGGGCTGCTCGTCGGGCGGGACGCAGTGGGCAGCGCTCAGCAGGCAGGAGGCTGAGAATTCAGAATAAGCAGCGAAATCCGCCTTGGGGTGGAAGGAGAATGGGGCTGGGGGGCAGTGACCCAGGCCTGGGGCTGTGGGGACGTCAGCACCCCGCAGGCAGCCCCAGAGCGGGGCCGGGGGTTGGGGGCCGCGCATGCAGCTGCCGCCGGTGGGGTCCATCCTCGTCCCGCGCTCGTCACTCAGGTTCCGCAAACAGGAGAGGAGAGGAGGGGAAACGTTTCCGAATTTGACAGCCCAGATTTCCTCCCTAAACGACACTTTGGCTGAGGGATTCGTGCGGTTGGAGGTTTGTCACTTGGGGAACTCTTCTCGAGGTCTTCATGGTCCCAACTGGAAAGCGGTGGGCGGACGGAGGCGGCGACGGCCCCGAACGATGTCCCAGGGCCGATGCTGGAGTCCTTGTGAAGTGCTGGACATGAGGGAAACACTTTTTAAATACTGTGTTGGGGAGAGAGTGACAACTTGGTGAAGTGAAACGTGAGAGAGGGGAGGGAGGGGTTAACGTACACACACCCGCTCCCTCCAACCAAAGCAAAGCAGCACCTATTAATCATCCGAAACCTTATATGCACATCTAATGGGATTTGCAGATGGAGACTTTTAAAGAAACAATGTCTGTATTTTTTTCTTCCCCCCATCAACCCCTCCCCAAAAAATAGGGGGGAAAGAGCAGCACACACGCGCACTAAAAAAGAGCTTTAATGTTTCCCTGTGACACTATGAAGTTATTTTTATTGCGCTGTTAACGAAATTCCCCGAGTCTTGGGGTTGGAAAAAGCCTCAGTACGGAATTCAACAGATGCCAGAATTCAAGAAGCAAAGTGGGAAACAAAAGTAAGAAAGTGCTTCGCTGATTATTTACGATTGAAGGCCCTGTTGTAATATTTTTTTCAGGCGGCTTGTATGCACGTGCACGGTTTTGAAGGATTTTTGTGGTTTTTTTTTAGCTTTATAACACTTGTATTTGCTGATGGCTACTGCCAGCGGCAGTTATTCTTGCTGTATCCTCCTTTCCAGGGAGTTCTCCGTATGCCACTCCTCCCTACAAGGAAATCTCCTGCCTTTGTGCCAATGTGAGACGTGTTTTTCGTCTTCTGTTGAAAGTTTTATGGTTCTTCCTAACAGAAAGCAGATTCGCAGACCCCGGAGCTGCCGCTGCTGCACGGGCGTTAGCAGGGAATCTGCTCTCCATCCCTTTTACACAGAGAGGTGGCACCTGGGAACACCCCAAACCTCACTGCAGAGCTGCACTGGGGTTACTGCAAGAGTTGGCTGTGTTTTTAGGGGTAATTTATACAGCCACGTGTGCCGTGTTTCCGTAATCTGCATGAGACCTTCTCCAGCACTTTGCTTTGCCTCTCTACGGGTGTGTGCCTCTTTCCCCTTCTCCCACCATTTGGGCTCTGTGCTCTCACAGACACAGAGGGATTTACCAGATGGACACGGAGCCTCCATTTCCCCACCCCCCCCACCCCCCCATGGCTTTAAGTGTTACTTTTATTTGGCTTCTGTATAATTCAGCGTTGTGACATTTAAAGGAATCAAATGGAGGGCGAGGTGTTCTTATCCTGATACCTGCTGGGTTATAGCTTGGGCTTTTCCAAGCAATCAGGTGGGCTTAGCCCGGATCTTTTACCTTCACAGGAATTTGACTTTCTTGCAAAATGCCAAATACAATTCATCCCCTAGGAAGGGCTCTCCTGCATTATTCAGTCTGTTCGGAGAGCAAACATTCAAACATGTTTCCCGCTGCCTGGCAGGAGGAAAGAGTGCAGATTGCTCTGTCTGGAAGTCCAGGTGGCAATGGATGTGTGCATATTCTGGGCGCCAGCAGGATCCAGGGTAGAGCATGGAGTGGTTTTGCCAATGCAAAATATTGCATTTGCATTCCCTGTGCATGTGGCCGTGTATGGTGCCCATCCCTGAAGTCACGCGGGGTATTAGGGCTTTGCATGAGCTCAAGCCTCAGTCTGTGCTTTCCAGCCCTGCTCCCAGTTGCAGCTAATTAAACAGCTATCCAGTTCTCATTTATGTCCGTGCATGTATTTTGAGGGAAGTAGAAGGGAGGGGAGGGTTATCTGTTGATGTAGTGTTCCATTCACCCAGGAGAAGGTTCAGATCCTGTGCAGGAATCCCATGGGCTCTGTCTGTGGTGCACGGTTCAGTTCTCGCACATCGCTTTGCACTCCCAGTTAAACGGCTCAGACCCCGTTTTCCCCACAGAGCTCTCCCTGTTGTTGTTCCTCTGACTTCAGATGTGGGAAAAGGAGATGGCAGACCCCCCCCAAATGTGGGAGCCCCCGGGTCCCGCATTGCCCCAGCACCCTCTGCAGCTGCTGCTGTCACTCAGCGGCCCAGCGGGGGCTTGTTTGCCCTCTACATCTTCCTGACACTTCATTCCTGAAGGAAGAAAAAACAACAGCCCTCCCCTCTGGCTGCAGCCCATTTGTTGGACGAGGCAGCCACCTTTAACCTCTGCAGAGTCAACATCTCTTCTGCCAGACCCCAGTCTGGGCGGGAAACATAGGATGGATGGGTTCAATGGGCTTCAAACCCGCTGCAGCAAGAAGTTCCGAAATGGAAGTGAAAAACAAATCTGGGCCAGCTGAGGCTGTCGTATCAGCAAAGACCCGTGCTAAGTGCGCTGGCGCTGATTGCACATGTTGGCATGGCAGATGCTCCTGGAGATGGTTCAGTATTCCATTAGGAAGTCATCTTCTGCCACGCGGAGGACACTGCACTCCGAGGAAAGATTGTTGTTGACTCTTTGCTCTTGTGTGTCTGCTTTCTTTGAGTCCGTGAAACCTCAACGCTGCGTGCAGGGAATGGGGAGAACAAGGGCTTCCAACAAGAGGCTGGGCCTGGCCCAAGCCTTGCCTCATCCTCTGGGTGGTTTTGGTGGGTCAAAAGATTGCAAGACTGGGTCCTAGCACCCAGCAGCTCTGAAGTGCATTTCCAGAGGCATTTTGTAGCTATTGGGCCACAGTTCTTACTCTTATCCAGCAGAAACAAGCATTGAGGCACTGGAGTGTGTCCAGAGAATGACAGTGATGCTGAGAAGGGTCTGGAGCACAAATCCTATGGGGAGCAGCTGAGGGAACTGGGATGGTTGAGTCAGGAGAAGAGGAGGCTCAGGGGAGACCTCATGGCTCTCTACAATGCCTTGAAAGGAGGTTGGAGTACGATGGGGGTTGGACTCTGTTCCCATATAACAGAGATAGGACAGGAGGTGATGGCTTCACATTGCTCAGGTTGGATATGAGGAACAATTTCTTCTCATAAAGAGTTGTGTGAGGCACTGGCACAGGCTGCCCAGGGGGCTGGTGGAGTCACTGTCCCTGGAGGCGTTCAAGAAACGTGTGGATGTGGCACTGAGGGATGAGGTTAGTGGGTATGGTGGGATGGGTTGGGATCTGCATAAGGACATATCTACATAAGAAGATCTGGGTTCAGTGTCAGACTCATATATCTGTAGGAACAGTGACCACAGCAGTTGTTCCGCAGAACACTGCATGTACTGAAAGCTGCTGTCCCAATGAAGGGACAGCATGAAGGTGGTGGCTGGAGAAATGACAGAGTGGGCACATGAGTGGAAAGCAAAGGAGTAGACAAGCAGAGAGATGAAGCATGAGCAGGAAAGAGGGGGAACCAGGTCCTGGGGGGCTCCACTCCACCTGCAAGGGGCTGGGGCTGAGCTGGAGAGGAAATGCCAAGCCCAGAGATGGGCTCTCTGGGTCCATCTGTCATTTTAATAGTTTTCTCAGCATCCTGAAGGAATAAAAGAACAGAAAACGTGTAAAGCTTGGGCTAATCAAGGCAGTGAACCTGGGAGGGAAAGATGATCTCCTCAAAATGAAAGCTAAAGAGCTGTGTGGTTAAAGAGCTATATTAAAAGACATTAGGTATTGGAGAAAACGTCAGGAAACATTAACTTGCATTTTGCTGTAATCCCCTATGGCAAATTAGTCTGGTTTAAAAGGCCTGGATTTGCAGGAAACCAGTACGAGGGTTTTTATGGATTTGGGGGAGGAAATGGAGTGAGAAAGGCTGTGTTACCTCTGAAAAAAGCAGCGGTTTGCCATGGTGGTATCAGTTGTTTGATAGATTCATCTCTCCAAACTTCTAGGAATGGGATGCAGTGATGTGATGGTGGAGAAATAATGCTGGAGAGAAGGCCCCAAACATGGGCTTCTCAGGCTGAAGCATAACGCATACCCTGGGTTACCTGGGCCATTCATGCTTTTAGCCTGGAAGAATTTTGCCAAAAAGCACAGCACAACAAATTGAAATTATATATATATATATATATATATATTTTAAAAAATCCTATGATCTGTTGCTCGCCACATTTTCATCCTAACATCATGCTCATGCTTCAGCTGCAAAATTAGTGAGTAGATTAAAGCAGGTTCCTACTGCATCTCCTGGGGTTTGAGGCAAACACTTTCAATTGCTTCTGCACACGAAGGTGATTGGAGGGGAACAGCAGTGGGAAGTTTCCTTGCCCAGCACGTAGGCTGAGAACAGTGAGCAACGAGTGAGAGCTATGCATGCCCAAGCAATGTTTAGGTAAGCAAAGCATGGGCATAGGGCTTATGAAGCTATCTGCCCCTGAGATTGATGCTGGAGCTGCACCTCTGCCCAGCACAGGCAGTGCAATGGCAGAGAGTATTGAGTCTGGGTGATCTCGTGCTTGCTACGTTAATTAATCTGGATGGTCTCTTTGCTATGGTGCTCTTAAAAGCTCTATCTTGGGAGCAGTCTTATGAAAATATTTCAGCTTACTTGGATTTAACGACTTCAGCTTTTATCCTCCACCTCCAATTTCAGGCCTTCCATTCCTAACAGTTGACTTAAAAAAATAAAAAAATAAGAGAAGGGAGAAAGGATGGAGCACAGCTACTGCACTCATTTGCTGCCTCCTCTTCCTTCCTATTGCTTTCCTTGGGGCTCCAATACTGGGAGCAGCGAGTGCAGCATCACATTTGTTACCTATCTGCTCTCAGTTGTGCCGAGCCATTTGCAGGCTGCATCTGCCCACGTGCACTCGTCGTTCTCATGCTTCCAAATGGATTGATGGCATCTTCTGTTTGCTGCATTTGCCCTTTCCTTTCCTTCCAAAGCACTTGCTTTGAGCCTATTTAATCTTCTACAAACTCAAGAAGTACGGGTGATAACACGCTCACTCTGAATATAACACTTTTCAAAAGGAGTCGTAATTTTCACCTCTTAAAATGATAAGGAACCTGGCAATGCAAAGTAGGATATTTGAAAATACCTTGCTCTTTCCTCTTTTTTTCTCTTCTCTTTTTTGTTTTCTTCTTCTCCTTTTTCTCCTCCTCTCTCTTTTCTTCTTCTTCTTTTTTCCCCCTTCTTTTTTCCTCTTATTTTTCTTCTTTTTTTCTTCTTTTTTTCCCCCTTTTATCTCCTTTTTTTCTCCTTCTTCTTTCCCCCCTTATTCTTCCCTTCTTCTTTTCCCCCCTTCTTTTTTCTCCCTTTTTTCCCTCTCCTTTTTTTCCTCTCTTTTTTTTCCTCTCCTTCTTCTTTTTTCCTCTTCTTTTTCCTCTTCTTTTTCCTCTTCTTTTTTTCTTCTTCTTTTTCCCTCTTTTTCTTCTTCTTCTTTTCCCCTCTTCTTTTTTTTTCCTCTTCCTTTCCCTCTTTCTTTCTTCTTCCTTCAGTCTTCCACTTCTATCCTTCTGCTGTTGCCTTTTCACTTTTCCTCTGCAGCTCCTTCTGAATTTACCACCTCCTTTACCTTTCCCAGCTTTTCCCCTGACTGTTTTTGCCCCTGGCACATGGATTCCCAGTGGCTCCATGGGCTGCAGCCCTGGTTGCTCCCTCCAAGCCCTGAGCAGAGCCCTGAAGGCTTTTCTCCTGCCATGCTCCTTCCTTTCCCCTTTCCCCCTCTGTGTCTGTCTCACTCTGCAGCTGGCACCACTACCCCCAGGATTCTGATTTAACGATAATGTTTCTCTTAGCACTAAGTCAATATTTCCGGTATTAATTAAACCTGCTGGCTTCACAGTAGCGAAAAAAAAACTGTTTCAGGTACAGGAAGCTCGAGATGTGCTCAGAGACACTTATGTGATAATTTATTTGAGGAGAAAGAGCAGCAGAAACAAAAAGCAGAAGAGAGGTGTCCAGCCCTGAGTTTGGAGGAATATTTAAAGGGGAAAATTCTGTCTGGAAACTGCTCAATCACATTGCACAATGCAAAACCATTACCTGCCCCTTGTAACCCTTTTGTTTGAAAGCTCACTCTTTCCTGTTTGCTATTTCTATGGCTCCAACGAGGAGGTTTGGGTTTTAGAGACGTGACGGGAGCTACGGGCACGTGGCAATGGGATCGAGCAGGTTCACACGCAGAAAAACCCAATTGCTTTGCAGGAATGTATGCATGAAAGTAGATACACATACACATACATGAATATACACACCTCTGCCTTGAGACTCAGCGATGACACGGAGCAAAATGTGTTCAGTGGTTTCAAAGCTGTGTGAGAAGGAAGCAGAAATCTCTGCTTGCGAGGCCAGAGAGCAGCTCCTGGATTCCTTGCTTCTCTCTCCTTTAGTTCCGATTATTTTATTTTATTTTATTTTATTTTATTTTATTTTATTTTATTTCATTTCATTTCATTTCAATTCATTTCATTCCATTCCATTCCATTTCATTCCACTTTATTTCATTTCACTTTATTTTATTTCTATTCTTTTTCTGGATTTGTTACCCGGTGCTATGAAGAGATGAGGAATCTCCTTTCCCCGAAAAGCAGAGCCTCAGCTCCAGCATTTAATTCTGAAGCCAGGAAGGACCATTTGCCAAAAGAAGTTGAATAAATCACCTTATTTCTTTTAACAAAGAGCTTTGCCCTTCCACTGTGTGGCTGTTTCATGAAGAGCCGCCTGTTCTGAATGGCATCCAAGGCACCAGAAGCTTTCTATGAAATCACAAATAATGCTTTGGGCCAGCGAAGGAAGAGTTAAAGATTTTGACAGGCGAAGATCTCTTTTTTTCCTTGAAAAACTCAAAAATTAGCTCAGCTTTTGGCAGGTTGCAAAGCTCATCTGTTGTTTTCATCAGACCGTGCTAACGAAAAGGGAGCCATGGCATCCCCAAGGAGCTGATAGGAACACAGCACTGAACCTTTCTGAGCCATTTTTTGGGGGGTATGGATCAACAAATCTACACTTCTTCACCAGCTCATGCGTTTTGAAGCAGGATAGAATGCAATATATTCATTTGCTGGAAGAATCTGGAGATCCAAATCGTTTTTCATTGGTAGGAGGACTCCTGTTTCTGGAGATCCAAATATCAAATCCATATTAGTGGGTTGTTTGCTAATTGACGAGCTTTTTAATTGCTTTCTTCATTGCTGGAGCTGGGCAGTGCTTTCCTTGTGACCGCCCTTTGCTGCCGCTTTTGCTGCTGTGCTCTGTGATCCCGCTCAATGGAACCAGTTGCACGAAGCGCGGTTAAACGGGAAATTAGGGAAAAGATTTCTGGAAGAGCCGAAATTCATCCCTGTGTTGAATGGCATTGAAATGAAACAATTAAAAATGGGGAAAAAAAGAATATATATATAAAATTTTTTGCCGTTTGAGACGTTGTCGCACAGAGGGGATCATAGTTTGGAAGAGAGCAACGAAGTCCTACCGTGAAAGGGATCCTATGGGACCTGGCACAGCGATTAAAGCTCAGCCTTTGCACATGGCAGCTGCTGCCCTTGGGGTTTTACACCTTGAGGCGGAGGGGAGGCAAGCTGCCGTGCTAATTGGAGCTCTCTTCCCCCCGTAATTAATCGCTGGCGGCACCGCACCTCCCTCCGCTGGCTGCACGCGTCAATGCAATGCGATGGGTTTGGGCGTCGCGGTTGCAAACTATGGGGCAGAAGATGAGGCATCGTGGGTCCCTCCTCCTGTACTGAAGTAAGGGAAAGGTGTTGGGAAGGGGTAGAGATTGAGAACGTGGAAATAGAAGTGTTAATGCGTGGGGTGTGGAATCAATGAGTATGGCTGTGGGGAGAGGTCCTCTTTCACACGAAGCCAAGACCACACGAAGCAAAGCAGGACGTTTTTTTACTACAGAATTAAATACAAAACCCTCGGCCTGCTGTTTTTTTTTAATGAATATTTCAAATATTCACAGTTTTCCATTCCGGTGAACAATAGCAAGTGGAACGAAAAGGGATCGGTTCGGCCCTGCGTTGCCTAAAGCTGCTTCACCCCAGTGCTGTTACTGCCATGCTGAGCACACTGAGATGCTCTGAAAATCACCTCTTTGAAGTTCAATGGCTTTTCAGATCTTCTGGATGTTCAGAGAATCTGAAAGATCAACGAGAATGGTTGGGTCGGGTCGGAAATCCACCTTTTAATTTCCCACCTGGGTAGGTGGGTGAAAAGCTCCGGCGACACCGTGAGGATTCCCATGTCACATTTGCAATAAGAACAAAACAATAAATCATTGGGTCTGCCTGTGTGTGATCTACACCTGGAACATTGAGGGCAACGCGGCCGGGCTGACGGAGTCCATCACCCCATGGTTTCTGGAAGGCGATGGCTAAATCTCTTCAGTCAACTCCATGCCACAAAGCGGCTTTTTTTTTCCCTTTCTTTTCCTTCGAATTCTGGAGCTGCTTTAACAGAAAATGAGGAAAAATGTTTAAAAGGTGACTTACTAATTGCCTGTAAATTAAAAAGCAGACGGATGCTTTATTGCAGTTGAAAGAAGTTAGCAATAGCAAGGTATAATGTCAATCGGCAATTGACTTTTTTAGGGTCCTACTTTTTTTTTTTTTTTTTAACACATAAAGGAGTGATTTATGGCTTCCTGCAGACTGAGGGATAAATCACCTGGAAGTCTGAAAGTGGGGCTAAATAAAGATGCAGTCGTGGAACTTAGTCTCTGCAATGACAGAGTGCAATGTCCACGTGTGGGGCAGCCCCTTCCCCGCAGGAGTGAGATGTGGGGTGAAGGAATCAGATTCCAGAACTCCAAAATGAATGAAGGTGGTTTGGGGTAATTCCCCTCCGCTCTGCAAAGCCTCCCAGCTCCCTCCCCTTGGGCCACGAGCAGAAGCGATGCAAACAAACAGCAGTCAGCACAGAACGCTTTGTTTCAATGGAGGTTTGGAAGAAAACGAGACAGAAACCATCCTTTTCTCTAAAGGCTCTTAAATATATATATTTATGGATATAATTTTCTGGTTAAGATGATAACCATGCTACTCATGGTGCTGATAGACATGGGGGCCTGAGTTAATTCTAGGATGCTTCGAGGGTTACAAGAAACCCATACGCTTTCCAGAATTGCATTTAATCGGGTTCTGTAGGTTATGCTTAGCTTATTAACACCTCAGTTAAAGATGCTCAATGGTGAAACAGGAGAATGCTTTAAACCCAACATCAGAAAGCAGTTTGTGCTGCGCAGGGTACAGATCCCTGCATGTGGAGAGGGTATCAGCGCGGCACCCTTACTCCCCATGATGCACAGCTGTACATCGATGGGGTTAATCTTTCACAACTATGCTAACGAGCACCGTTTGCTATGGAAAATCAATTACAAAGGTCAATTAAAGGCGGCGAAAAGAGCATCCCAGCGGGCTTTTTTCCATTTTTTTTTTTTTTTTTTCCCTAAGATGCTTCGATTTCCCACCACGAGGTGGAGGTGTCTGCCTGCACGTCCGCTTCGGTGCCCCTCGTTTGTGCAAGTGAAGCTGCAGCTGAGGTTTGCATCACGCGCTGCACCCCCCTCCCTTGGTTTCACCCCACAGCCGTGCTGGGTGAGCACGACGCTGCTGATTTCCCTTTGGGTCTGCAAGGTGACAGATCTCTGCCCACGGTGCAGGTGGGAGCGCTTCCAGGGATCCCCAGTGCCCTGGGGGTGGAATGGGTGAAGGGAAGGGCTGAGGAACTCTGTGCAAGAACCAAACACTCGCTCTTCTCTTGCTCTTCTCTTGCTCTTCTTGGTGGTGCGTAGCAATAGGACAAGGAGCAATGGCCCAAAACTCGTGCATAGGAAGTTCCATACTAACCTACAGAAGATCTTTACAGTAAGGAGCTCTGGGACACGCTGCCCAGAGAGGTGGTGGAGTCTCCTTCTAATGGAGATACTCAAGACCTGGCTGGATGCTGAGCTGTGCGACCTATTGCAGGGTGCCTGCTTAGCAGGGGGGGTGGACTCCATGATTTCTTGAGGTCTCTTCCAACCCCTGCGATTCTGATTCAGTGAAGCACAGCCCTGAGCGTGGGCAGCAGCTCACGACTCCCCCCCATTTTGCTCAGTGAGTAAAGAGAACCAGTTCAGACCAATGCGGGGTCACGGCTCCAGGCAGCACCATCCTTCTGGGGTCCTCCAAAGAGACATGGCACCGCTTGTTTTCCCAACAGGAAAACGAGGGTTCTTTGAGCTCCATGTTCTATGTGGCCATGGCTCTGGATCTGCCCTCCCCATCTCCATCCTTCTCCCCATGGCTTCAGCCTCCTTTTGTTTTTATTTTACGTTTATAGCGTCGCCGCTCCAGGCCCCATGCAGCAAATTATAACTGTGTTTGCCAGATTGTCGTCTGGGACCGAGGGAAGAAGCTATTTTCCTTCTTGTCACTGAGCTGTTGCTATTGTGGGAAAAAATGTCTGAGGAGCAAAATCCTTTGCTAGAAGGTGACCGCGACAGTCGCTGCTGTGGTTCATTGCTCGAAGACAGCACGGCACCACGGTAATTCAGGATGTAACCGTTATGGTTAATGCAGGAAAAAAAAGGAATCGATTTTCACATTTTTCTTGAGCACTACATCCTGTTCTTTTCGCTTCCCCCTATGAAGCAAATAATTGTCAAACCCTGATCCCAGGGTTTGCCTTATTTTTTTTATTTTTTTATTTTTTATTTTTAGTGGGAAGCGACTGCAGGAGTGAGTGGCTGAAGGAGGAAAGCTGCTCTCCAGATCCCATCCTTGGGAATTTTGAGGCAAGGGAAATGGAAGAGTGATGGCAGCAGGAGCCCAAGTGTGAAGGGCGTGATGCTATGGGGTAGCTTGGGCAAAAATCTCATATAAAGGACCTGCTTATAGGTTTCTCTGCATTGGGATTATAAAGCTATCTGGAAACTTTGATCCGTTCTAGTGCAAATGATAAGACTTTACGGATGCTGTCCTGCTGTTGTAACTGACTTCTGTAATCAAAGAACAAGAAAATACACCCAGTAAATTCCAGAAGATGCAACTGGCTTCTTCTGTAGGGAGCTGAGCTGATTAATGAGTTACTTTGCAGTCGTTGTCGGGCTCAAGGGCAGAAATAATAACGTTGGCTGGAAAATGAAGACAGTTTGGGCACTGGTATCTGCAGTGCTCAGAGTGGGAAGTTCTCTCTTCTCCTGAAGATGTTTGTCTCATGGAACTCCTCAGCCATTTCCTATGGGTTAAGGCCGTCTTTGATTCGTGGGAGCCTCACAAGAGAAGGGCAAATGAACACAAGTTTGGGGAGCGGGAAGGAGGTGCAATGAATCAAAGCCCAACCATCAGCATCTTAACTATCAGGAAGAGTTTGATAAAACCCAGTCTGAACCAGAGCTTTGGCTGAATGGCCAACGAGGTGTGCGGGCTTCCCAGGGCCGTGGTGCCTGATCCCCCACATGGCTGTGGACCTGCACGGGGAGGGACGTGGAGCAGGGCATGGATGTCATGGAGGATGCTCTGAATGATGGCGGGGACCACCAGCAGCAGTGCTTGGAGGCTCATGGGCAGCTCTTGAGATGGATGATGGGGACTGGGTCTTGGTGCAGCTTTGTCCCATGCCTGGGCTCTTCCCTAATCTCCCCTAAAACTCCCAGGCTGATTTCTCCGCTGGAGCAGCCTCTGTGGTTGCCATGACAGTGGCAGCAGGATAATGTCTGAAGGTGAGGAGGCTGCAAGCCTCATGGAGGGTTTGATTGATAGAAGGAGGGATTTTTAGCTTGGTAAGAAAGAGCACGAGCAGCTCCTCTGCGTGCCCCTTGCTGGGTTCCCAGGGCACTGAGCCCTCTTGCAATGAGGAGGTATTTGCTCAGAAACTCTGAGAACAGCTTATCCAAAAAAAAAAAAAACCAAAATAAAATCTAAAATTGGGGCTCATTGGAGCTACCAATCCATGCACTGCAAAGTGTGCAAGCTGGTGTGCATTGCTCCCAGCAGGGCTGCATGCCCTGACACTGGGATTTCCTGAACATATCGTACATTTGGGATTCTTAGAGGTCATTGGAATCACCTTTGTCGTAAGGAAAAGTATGTTAATAAATTAAGATTCTAGGCTAGATGAGGGACAGACTGACTGGATGGGATTTGGGGAGCAGGTTTTGCCTCTTCGCGCTCATTCTTGCAGTCAGCGTTGCTCTCACTCATTAGAAGGAGCCATAAAACTTCAAGCTGCTGCCACAAAATGGTGTTTGCGCTGCTTTCCACGTTGCCTGTGTGTTTTTAGGGACCTGAAAATATAAAGCAGCTCTCAGGTCAGCTGAACACAGGGTTAGAAGCCGGAGTGTATTTCTAGGAGTGTTAGAGCGTGATAGGGATATATAGGGGTGTTAGAGCATGACAGGGATATACAGGGGCATTAGATCATTATAAGGATATTTAGGGGCCTTAGAGCATTGTAGAGATATGTAGGGGCATGAGAGCATGATAGGGATATATAGGGGCATCAGAGCATTATAAGGATATTTAAGGGCCTTAGAGCATTGTAGAGATACGTAGGGACGTTAGAGCATGATAGGGATATATAGGGGTGTTAGAGCCTGATATTCCCAATACCATCTATTGCAGTTTCTGGAGTGAAAGGGGAGGGGTGGGCTCCCCATGAGTGCCCCGTCCCACCCAGCTCCCTGCCCTCAGGAGCAGCAGCAGCCCGGCAGGACGTGGATGGCAGCTCAGCTCAGTTCGGTGCTGGGCCGCCGGCGTAGCGGGATTAGGAAGTGGCTAAAATGAAACACAAACACCCATAACATTTCACACTTCCCAATGGTTTTCCATTTTAAAACAAGGTAGGCTAGATCCAATGAGCAATTACTATTTATTTATTATGAACAAGCGGGATTCAAATTAGGCCGATTCCAGCCTCAGCAACCCCCTCAGATTGGATTGGTAATTAAGGGACTCGTTGTACTGGTAATTATGGTTTACCATGAAATTACCCTCCCTTCTCCCCTCTCCCCCCAAAAAAACACCAAATTAGCCACGAGTGGAATTATATTTATCACAGCACCCCGTGCAGGAGGCACTTTGTGAGTAAATACAAACAAGCAGGAAACCGCTCCGCCGCGCCAGCGCGATAATTAGGGCTTGAAGACAGGAATTCTTGCAGGAGCCAAATTGGCCGCTTGTCATGCAAGGGAGCTGCGAGCACCTCCAGGCAGCACTGGGGGTGTGGGTCCAGCAGAAGGAATGAGGCAGAGAATGGATCCGTCCCCTCTGAGCGTTCACCTCCCGTAGAATGAAACCCAAATGTCTCATCCTGATAGCGAATTCCAGCTGCTGTAGTTGCAGCCTGTGATCTCAGTGGCAGTTTGAAAACGTCGTGTGCCTGCTAATGAACTGAGCAGCTTCTGAGCTTTGCTCTCCTCTTCCCTCTGAGTGTGCCTAAATGCAATTACCTCTGGTTGAATTTGTGTTGAGTGCTGCACTGCAGAGCTGTGTTGTAGCCACAGCAGCTCTGCCACCACCTCCACGTTTCTCAGTTTGTGCAGGAGCATAAGGGAATTTGGATGTTGCTGAGCACTGGGAGCAGCCGCTCGGTGCAGCTCTCATGCACACGTGGTTGTGCAATGAATTGCTCGCTGCAGTTTGCAGCACAAGGAAACCAAAGTGGCAAAACAACCGATGCTACGGATATTCTTTGTTTGCTATTAAGCTCGTTAATCATCTGCCAGTGATTAGCAATACATCAGAAAGCTCTCTGATATTGCAGTGCAATGGTTGTTTCTCGCTGCCGTGTGTGATCTGGGCACATACCCATAAACTTATCTTTAGACTCTGCGCGCAGACTTCGTGTTCCTCAAATGATTGGTTGGAGAACAAATAATAGGCTTGGAGAAAATGCAAACCTTCTCTTTGCTGAGTGCAAAAGGAACAGCAGAAAGAGGGAACGCAGCGGAGTGCATGGGAGCAGGGCTGTGTGAGGAGGGGAGAGGGCTGCAAGGGTTGCTTCCATCTGCTGCAAAGCATATATAATATATATAATGGCAAAATGCATTGGCCATTTGGATGCATGTATGGGGAGGAAATGAAAAAAAGGGAGGCTCTTCTTTAAAATGGAGGTTGTGTTTCTCTTCGAATAAATGTGCTTTCTATGGGTGCTTTTTTATTTTTTAATAGCGTACCAACTCTTAAACCCCATTCCTGAACCTAAGTCATCCGTTCCATTGCACATAGGTGTGACTTCTGATCATGCAAGAACTTAGTAATGTGGTGAGGAATGCGTTTAAAGAGCGTAGTGTGTTCTGAATGGCATCGTCAGTGATTAAATTGCAATTATTAATAAAGATGCTTGGCATTAAGGAGGAAGAGATTAAGGAAGCCAGTAAATTCACTTTGTTAGATTTACAGAGTGTGTAATCCAAAACACACTGACAACAGCAAGCTGTCAGCACTGTAATTTGTCTCCTGGCTGTGAGATACAGCCCAAAGCTTCTTCCCATTTCTGCAAGAAGAGCTGAGGACGCAGACAGCACAGAATAGCACGGTTGGATCATGGTCATTCAAACCACCCGTTTAAGGCAGAGACGTGAAAAAAATAGCCCTCAGCCCACACACTGTGGCCTGGCACGCAGCAGCATCCGAAGATGAATGCAGTTGATGAGATTAATTTGTTGGGCCCTTACTTATCACCTGCAGACGAGGCTCCGTGCATCATGAGCTCATTTCCTGGTGCTATTTCGGCCTGGCTCCAGCCAAACAGGGCAATTAGCTGCGGCCAGCAGGGATGTATCGTTAAAACGCTCTCCTGGTTCAGCCACGTGACCCCCAGGCTCCAGCATGGCCTTCTGCTCGGGGTGATACATGGAGTGCTCCTCCTGTTGGGTCTCTCTGGGGCCTGTCCCTTTTTGTCCCTTTGATGGCTTTGATATGGGGAACTCACGAGCCCTGCTGCAGGATTTTGGTGTGCGTGCTGAGCTGTACGCTGCGGTCTTGGATCGTGTCGGTGGGTGCCCCATCCCTGGAGACACCCAAGGCCAGGTTGGATGGAGCTCTGAGCACCTGATCAGGGTGCTCCTGCTTTGCATGGTGCTGTATGGAGCCAGGAGCTGGACTCAGCGATCCTTCTGGTCCCTTCCAACTTGGGATATTCTACGATTTAAACAATTCTGTGATTCTGTAATTTGACTGCAGCGCTTCCCCGCTGTCTCCAGGACCCACCTCCGTGTGCAGGTCTGTTCCCAAAACTTTCTTCCTTGCTCTTCATCTCAATCTAAGAGTGAATGGCTCATCATGAGCTCTGTCCCTGAGTTCCCAGCAAGACATGGGTTTCATAGAATGGTTTGGGGTGGGTTTGAGCTGGGACACCCACAGCTCAGTGAGGTGCTCAGAGCCCCATCAGCCTGACCTTGGGTGACTCCATGGGCAGAACACGGACAACCTGTGCCAGCACCTCACCACCCTTCTCATGCAACATTTTTCCTTATTTCCAGCGGTTTGTTTCACACTGTGCTGGGAGCAAGATGCTACGGGGGCTGCAGGAAGGACCCTGCCTGTGACTGACAGCAGCAGAGCCGTGGGACTGATGGAGAAAACTTTCATTTATTTGTACAGCATGCATATGGCAGGTCCCCACCTCCTGTTTGGGTAATGATGAATGACATGATGTCGACAGTTATTAATTAAAGCACCCGGCGTAACAACGCCAACGAGAAGGGCTGGGGAAGCAAAATGTGCAGCATTCCTTCCTCCCACCCTGAGAATGGGGCCCCTCCGCCGTTCTCGGGCACAGCAGAGATTAGGGGATGGCAGTGGTATTCCTGCACGAGCCAGCTCCCTAGTAACTGCCTGAGCACGGGGCCCGAAACATTGAAATCCTCTCTCATGCCATGTGCGGTAATTAAACTTCAGCATTCCTTCTGCAGGAAATGTTTCTCCTGTGTTGTTCCCACAGATTGTGCTACAACAACAATTTCAGCCCCGTGAACTATTAACCAATTATAAAGGGATTTTCTCAGTCCTGCTTTAGCTGAGGATCAAAGGCAAAAAATGTGTTGTGTCTTTTTGGTTTTTTTTCTTTCTTTCTAGATATTGTAATTTAGGATACAGAGCATCGGGCGCATGCAGGGCTCCAAGCTTTGGCCAACCAACCAACCCCAAGTTGGGTTTTCTGATTCCACTTGCCAATAGCCCAGCAGTTTTTTCCTTAAAAAAGGTAAAAATTGCCCCACGACTGCAATACATCTACCCTGTTCTTCACTTCTATCTTCCATATCTGTATCCCTTAGGTGTGTGCTAATTTCTCCATGGATGGAAATGCTGCAGCCTCTCTGGGTAGCCTGTCCCGGGCACAAAGAAACACTCTAAACTGGAAGTTTGTGCATTTAAAATTATTTATTGATTCACTTCGTGTCTTCTGCATGCTATGGGATGAGTTAGAAATGGACATATATTTGCCCTTTGCTTTTTAAGAAGATATACACAGCTTCAGGCCTCCCACTAAGTGGATGCTTTTATGGAATGTAACTTTTCCATCTTCCTGGGAAATTATTTAAACTTGTTTTGCTGCTGCTACTTCTAAGGTAGTTAGTAGGAAGAGGATGAGTGCTGCTAGGATGGAGATGGAGGGTATTGCTGGTAACATGATGGTTGTAGATGTGGAGATGATGTGGATAAGTAGGTGACCAGTAGTGAAGTTTGCTGTTAAATGGACATCTAAGGCTAGTGGGGGGTTGAGTAGCCTGGTCGATTTAATTATGATTAATGCTGGGATTAGTGGTGTGGGGGTTCCTTCAGGGGGTAGGTGACCAAGGGAGGCTGAGGCTTGGCTATGTAGGCCTGTTAGTAGGGAGGCAAGTCATAGTGGGAGGGCTAGGGCCGTGTTTATTGACATTTGGGGTGAAGGTGTAGGGGAAGAGGCCAAGGAGGTTGATTGGGAGGAGTAGGAGTGTAAGTGAGGTTAAGATGAGTGCTCATTTATGGCTGGTTTTGTTTAGGGGAGCAATTAGTTGTTTTGTAATTAGGTGGGTGAATGATCATTGTAGGGTTGAGAAGTGATTGTTGATTCATCAGTCACCAAGCGATGGGAGTAGGAGGGCTGGGAACAGAAGGGATATGAGGATTAGTGGGATTCCTAGAAGGTAAGGGCTTGAAAATTGGTTGAAGGAGCTTTGGTTCATGGTCAGACTCAAGGTGGGATTTGTTGGTGTAGTTTTATTTGATGGGGGGTTTGTAGGGGTGAGTGCTAGTCGCTTTGGTTGGATAAGTAGTGAGTAGGTGAATCAGGTTAGGAGTAGGAAAGTGAATCCTGGATTTGGGTTTAACTGTGGCATATCATTAAGGAGAGGGTATTCCTCTTTCTCTAGCTTAAAAGGTTCGTGCTGTATTAATGTCCTCTTAACAGGTTAGGATGGTAGCAACGAGGATCAGGCATCAAAGTGTTTGAGTGGGGTGGATTCTACTTTGATGGGTGTGTAGCTGTGGTTAGCCCCACAGATTTCCGAGCACTGTTCTTAGAAGATTCCCTGTTGGGTGGTAATAAACCCCTGCTGGGGTTTGGTTTAGTAGTTCAGGGATTGCATCTGTTTTTACTCCAAGGGTGAGTATGGCTCAGGAGTGGAGAACATCATCAGCAGTGATGATTGTATGGATGGGAGATTCTATGGGCATTACGATGCGGTGGTCAACTTCTAGGAATTGGAAGTGCCCTTTGGGATCACTGCATGAAGAATAAAATGGGATCTACAGTCAGCAATGCAAAAAGAAAAGAATGGTGGTATAGAAAACAGTGAGAAGAGCAACAGCAGAGTAACAACTGCACCAGAGCAGCAGTTCCAAAGTCCCCATAGCACTCACACACAGAGGCTCCTTTTGAACACGTACACATCTTAATCCGTCCCCCAGTCATTAAAAAACACTTCTCAATATTATTGAAGGCAAAAAAAAAAAGAAAATGCAGAACATCACACCATAAATATATACATATAAAAGCAAACTGTATCCCATGTGAGATAGCAAAAAAAAAAATTGATGTTCTAAGAAAACAAAAAGCTGCTAACTCCATCCTCTCCCTTCACTGGGATGGGCTCTGCCTCGTCGCTCACTCTGCAATTAAATCTTGCACAGCCCTCACTGCTCAGGGCGCCGAGGGCTGCTCTCAGGCTGAGCTTTGGTTTTTCTTGGAAGTTCCAGAACGTTCAACTTGCTTTTGTTTGGTTTTGTTTTAATTTCCTTCTGCTATTATTTTATATTTATACCGCACAGCCCTCGCTGCCTTCGCTGGGCACACGAAGAACTTTGTAGCCTGGATGTTTTCCTAATGTACCTGCAGGCTTTCTTCTACCATGTATTCATTTAGTATAATTTATCTATTGTGGAGGCTTTACGCATCAGTTATTTTTCCTAGAGGAGTGCTGTGACCTCCATGACTAAAATAACATGAGATGTCCCAGATGGTTTTCATAGAATCGTGTTGTAGAATGGTTTGAGTTGGGGGGGGACCCTTAAAGGCCAATTGGTCCCACTCCCTGCAGTGAACGGGGACACCCTCAGCTTGATCTGGTGCTCAGAGCCCCATCCACCTGATCATGGGTGTCTCCAGGGATGGGGCACCCATCACTTCTATGGGCTTTACCTATTATCCCATCTAAATCCCCCTTCTTTTATTTGGAAACCATTACCCCTTGTCCTAACACAACAGACCACTCTAAAGGATCTGTCCCCTTCTTTCTTATCCTCACCTCCTTTAGATACAGAAGGACCTTGGGCACATCATTTCCCCTCCTTTGGGGCCATCTGCTCACCTGCTAAGTAGCAGATCACATCTCTACATTAAAAATTAAATTCTCATTACTGTTTGCAGAGAAAGACGAGCACATTCAAAGTCATCGAGTATAACGTCTGGGTGAAACGTGTACTTCAAAATGGTGCTGGTGTAGTTCAGTAAACAGAGGGTGGCTACTGCTTCCCAAAGCAGAATTACATTGTTTGAGGGCTATGTAGTCTAAGAGTACATTGAATGTGGATGGAGTTTATTGCTCAATGCAGAGGTCAGTTCCCTGCCCTTTGAGCTTCCAAGCATCATGGAAAACTAGCTGAAATCCTTCCATTCTGGTCAGACAGCATTTCCAGCTCAAAAGGAGGGACGTGTCTGAGGATACAATGCTCAAATTCTGAAATGATGCCAGTTTTCCCAGTGAAGTTATCCTATTCACCTGTTCTTGTCCCTGATCTGTGCAGCACTGGACATTTCCATTTCTTAGCACCTTTCACTCACAGCACTGCTGTTATGGCTCTTGCAAGTGCAAAGAGTAATCCTCATGACAGACTCCTACCTCTTGATGCCACGTTGTGGCATCAAGTTTTCTCTCTGTTAATGACAAAACTCGTCCTAGAAAAACATTGTCTTTCAATAGGAAGACCTTCACACCTCTCATCTGAAGGCAAGTTTATCCTGAGGCCCATACAAATGATGAGCATGCTGAAATTCCACATGCAAATCCTCCCTTCATTGGAAGGCTGCTGCCTTCTCCCCTTGGTACCCATTCCCTGAGAGCATTACTTTTGTGTCCAGCCACCCAGAAATTCACAACGAGTGAAAAGTTTCTGGTTCTGAGCACCACCCTTACACTGAAGCACAATTTTAGCAGAAAACGATCACTTTTAGAACTAACTTCTGCTAGTTTGACTAGGAAAAAAAAAAAAAGAATAAGGCCCTGCAAATAGCAAAACCCTCCAAATGGGAGAGTAATTACCTTAAATTAAGTCTTATTTCTGGTTTTAAAAAAATACCCACCCCATTCTAAAAGGCTGGGAACATTAGTGTTAAATAGTGGCCACTTTATAGTGAAAGGGAAGGAAATAGATGGGAGGAAGGAAGGAAGAAGAGATTAGAGAATCTAATCCAGACGGAAATAGCCTCAGAGGAGCCACTATGTCCCAAGGCCTCTCATAAGGGAAGTGTTTGCACCAAAGAATCTGGTAGCCTGAATGAAGAATGACCTCACTTATTTATTTAGTCAGAGCTGAGCAGCTTTTTTTTTTTTAAGACGTCGAACTAACCTCATGCCACAAGCATTAAATTGTTGGCAACGTGATAAAGATGTCTGTTTAATTTAGGGGCTTGATAACCACTAAATAAATACACTTTAATTCCTTGGCTTGAGAGCACATCTTAAGCTGCCTGGAAGGCAGTGGAGAAATAAAAGCTCAACGTGAAGGTTGATACCAGAATCTTGGCCTGATGTGGGAGCCTTCAGCAGAGAGGTGCAAGAACTTGGGTTTGTGACTCAGTGAGGAGTTGGGGATCCTTTGCTTTGAGATGGAGATGATGGCATTACTCTTTCAGGCACCAAAAAAACCCCCAGCATTCTGGGGGTTGCATAAATTCTTAAGAAAGAGATAATTTCAATAGGGAGCACCCAAATGGCAGGAAAATCCCAACTGGAGCAGCCAACCCATGGCAAAAAGTGATTCACACCGCAGCTGCCCCAGCTGGGATGGCTGAAGGGAGATCCGTGGCACAAAGGGATTCTCACCATCCCTGGGAGTGCCCAAGAGTTGTGGAGATGTGGCACTGAGGGACATGGTCAATGGGGATGGGTTGGGTTGGGTTTGGACTTGGGGATCTTAGAGGACTTTTCCAACCTGAATGGTTCTGTGATTCTATGAAGGCATAACCTGGGCTGGCTTCACCCCAAACGTGGGTTAGATAAATTTGGGCTCCCACTACCTGCCTAGCACAGTGCTTTCACTCTGTTCAGATGTACACTAAGTTCAACCCAAACCCAAGCTACCTTTAAATACATTCCATATTAATTTAAGACCTGTTTACTATAGACAAGTCATTCTGTGCTCCCATATACTTGTCTAGTTGAGTGCAACAAGCTAATTACAAGTTGATGCCATGTGGCTAAAACAGGACGTGAGTATTCCTTCTGCATTTCCTCCCGCATTTCTTGAGGCTGACTTCCTCGAGCACCACTGCAGAGCTCGTGCATGAGGCGCTGCCTGGGCCTGGGATGGATGGAGTGGCACTCTTTGCTGTGCAATTTGTAATTACAGAGCTGAATCTCAAGCAGAACCGTCGGCACCTGGTGGATACCTGTGCCTGTGAGCTTATCTTTCACTGGGTATAACAGAGATGTGTTTGGGCCTTACAAAAGACCCTTTGGAGTGTTACTGTGAAAGAGGTTGTCCCAAGGATGTCTTGAGCCTTGGTTCAAGGTTAGCCCATAAAATCGCTCTTTTCAGTGATTTCCCCTAGGTGTGGTATGATTTTTTTGTTGTTGTTTGGGAAGAACTGGGAGCATATACATGTGTGAAAGAGAAAACAGAAATTTCAGGCAGGTGCTTGTTCTCAATTCCCTGGTTGACACTCTGTTCAGCATGGCCCTTGGGCCATAAGTGACGCCTCCAGCAAACACAGACAGGGTTAATTAAAACACTTCTACATTTCTGTCCTGTTCTAGATGTTCTTGTAAATGCTTTCACGGTGCAGAGATCCAATTGTGAGGCAGAAAACTGCAAGATTCTGAATGGCAGCTTAACAGCAGGGTATGTCTGCACGCCCGGTAGAAGAGAACGCGTGGAAGTTTTTGGTGTTTTCCTTTTTTTGGTGGTTTCTTTCTTTTGGTTTGGTTTGGGTTTGTTTTTGTGGGGAGATCTTTAGGGAGAAATATGTTGGTGGCTCCTTTGCAGCAGACCCTGCCCTTCTGAGTTGCTGGGAACCTAGCATGAGGTTTACTCGCTGGTTGAAGAAGCAGGTGTCAAATTCACGGAGTCAAAATGAGTCTGGAAATCGTTGTCCTAGGCATGTGACAATGTTTGGGTCAGGGCTCTGTGTGAGGCACTGAAGAATGGCAGTGAGAGGACACCTCACCCATGGGAAAAATCCTTCATCTGTTAATGACCTGCACCCTGCATGCAGCCCGAGCTCAGCTCTTCCCAAACCCATTAGCACATGTCTTTGTTTTCTAAGGAATGTGGCCTTCTAAATTGCAGTGGGCATTGGTCTACATTCTTATTTTAAAAACTGACTGCTGCTTTGCCACTCTTCCTTGGCCTCTTTCAGTAAGAGAAATGTGAAGCCCTGAGGGATGTGGTGAGTGGGCATGGAGGCGATGGGTTGGGATGGGACTTGGGGATCTGAGAGGACTTTTCCAACCCTTATGATTCTGTGATTCTAATCAGACGTCAATCAAGAATTCTTGATTGAAAGTTGATGGTCTTCTTGGTTTTTTTTTGGTGGCTTTACCCATTGTGAACGTCTGAATCAGCGTCACCAGGAGGAGGTGGGGACCTGAAATCTGCTGAGCTGTTCTTCCCCTGGGGAGCAGAAATGAGAATGGTGACGTGGGGCTCTGAGCTCCACATCTGCCCAAGATGATGTTTTCATAAGAAATATCACCCTGAGGTGAGAAGCTCCAGGATGGAGTACCCCTAGAGATGTGTCGTTAATTAATTGGAAATTAAGGATCTCAGTGTTCTGTATGGCAGAAATGTACGTCCTAGGTTGGAGCCAAGCCCCAGTCTGTTCTGTAATTCACTGCCTTTACAGCAAACAGCTCCATACTGCAGCTGAAAATCAATGAGTCTTCCCATAATTAATCATTGTTTCTACTTTATTACCAACGTATTTAAAATTCAAAATAACAGACTAATATTTTTCAAGCAGTGTTACTTCTCATTCTCTACAAGGAAAAACATTGCATAAATAATTTTTGAGACAAAATAAATACATAATTCACTCTTTGAAACAATAGCTTTTCTCTCTAGATTCTGGTCCCACATAAAATAATTGCAAAATCTATAATCAACGCGGCAAATTGCCATAGTCTATATGATCTCTGCATAAGCTCTACACAGAAAATAAGAACGGAGAGGAACTGTCTTTATCCCAAGTTGTCTTCATCTGATACTAGGCCTAGCACTTCTACAGGATATATACAGCATGTGGCTATTCACTTCCCAGTAATATTCTTTAATGTAAAACACAAACGTTAGTCTGAATGTTGAGAAGCTAAGTAAAGTTGCTGTCAAACTAAAGACGTACCAAAGCTGCACATACCAAAGGCTTTTCTAAAGGAATTAATGACTTTCAAATTAGCAGAGGCTCACTTCTCACGCAGAACCCTTCTCCCAGAACTTGGCTTGCACAGCCTTAGCTCTACAAGGTGTATGGCCAAGTAATTCAAACACTACAGAGCAGGAAATGTGAATTGAGATATCTAGGTTGATACTAAAGTCAATTGTGTACTAGGAAATAAGGACTAATCAGTATCTTTTTATGTTAAATTGTGCACGTCATTAGCTCTTTACAGGACAAACATCAGTGAGGTTATCTCGCTTGAGAGGAGCATCCATTTTGTAAAACTTCTTCCCTTAGGAGAACTCGCTTAACTGGTCCTAAACCAAACCCTTGCTCCTAAAAAAATAGGATGGTTTGGTTGTCAGCTCTCAGTTCCGAACCCGTTGACCCTACAGTATTGTAATTAGAAGTGTGACATAGATTGGTCACGCTTATGAGAGCACAAATGTCATATTCTGGTTTTCTTTCTCGGGGGAAACCACTGGGGCATGAGGACACCTGGCAGAGGATGTTCCCTTCTGGCAGCCTGGGTCCAGTTGAGACCCAGCCCCAACCTCCTCATCCCCAACGTCCCCAGCCCATTGGGATTGTGCTGCCCCACCTCACTTGTCCTGCACCATGGGACTCAGAAAAGGGAAAGGGATGCAGTGTTCCTTCCATGCCCAGCAAGCAGAGTGACTCCTACCCAGGTGTGATGTGACTGTCACCCTAACAGCCTCGCCTCCCTTGTACAAGCCAGGTGGTCTCATGCTGACCCCCAGGGTGTCCCCTCCTCTCAGACTGAACGTTGCTGCTGCTCCCACCAGCTCGGTTTATCTCATTCTCAGACCATAACCGCTATCATCTGATGGATTTTGACTATGTGAGCCTTTGACCCAGCGTAGCAGAAGGAATTGGAACCGCCTGCAGTCAGACCCTCGTGCTCGGCCTGTGCGTGCCGTTGTTACGTGGTGTAAAATATCCAGAGCTGCTGGGCTGCATTGCTCGGCACGGCTTCCTCCCTAATAGGCGTTTTCCAGCTCGTGCTGGTTCGGTTTGCTGCTCCTGGCTCGGGACAGACGCGACTTCTTGCTCTTCTGCGGCCTGGCGGGCTCCTTCCCAAAGTCCTTCAGCTCGGACTGGTTGTGGTAGCGAGTGTAGCGCTTGCACTTGCAGGCCGTGACGGCTCGGAATTTGTGAGTCCGAGTCTCACCGTCGGGACACGCCATCTGGATGCGTTGCGTGCGGGTGTGCGCCGGGATGCAGCGGTAATCCGGGGCGTTCTGCCGCCACCACTTCCCTCTGCCGATGGAGTTGGGCAGGAGATGGGACGGGACGCACTGCCCCGAGCACACCAGCTCCTTCACGGGCTTCAGGCTGCGGCACGGCCCCTCCGTCACGTAGCGGGTGATGCGCATCTCTCTGCAGCTGAAGTCGGAGACGTCTGCAAAGGAGAAGGGGGTTAGCGTGTGACGGCTGCCTTCCCATCCTCAAGGAGGGGACCTCGGAGCCATCGTCTCCGAGCCCTCAGTGTGAGGAGGATGTGGAGCACTTGGAGCGGGTCCAGAGGAGGTCACGAGGGTGCTCAGAGGTTGGAGCACCTCTCCTACGGGGTCAGGTTGAGAGTTGGGTTTGTTCGGCCTGGAGAAGAGAAGGCTGCGGGGAGACCTCATTGAGGCCTTCCACTACATAAAGGGGGCTCATAAAAAAGATGGAGAGTGACTTTTACATGGTCTGATAGTGACGGGACAAGGGGGAGTGGTTTTAAACTGAAAGAGGTGTGCCCAGAGCTGGGGGTGCCCCATCCCTGGAGGTGCCCAAGGCCATGGATGGGCCCTGGGCTGCCTGAGCTGCTGGGGGGCACCCAGCCCATGGCAAGAAGGTTGGAACTGGATGGGCTGTAGGGTCCCTTCCAACCCAACCATTCTGCAATTCAATGACCTTGAATAATGATGGGTTTGAGGTCTCCGAAGACCTCAAGGCTGCTTTAGTTGTGAGACCCTTGAATCACCATGGACAGGTTGATGAATCCATGCCTGCCCCAGCCACATGGCAAACCCCACGCAGGACTGTGCTGGTGGGCAGTGAGCTCAGGAAGTGCCCAACAGCAGCACTTACTCTACAGGGAATTCCATTGGCTTCAATAATCACAGGCAAGGCCTTCCCCATTGCTCTGGTTCAACATAGAGTTGAAGGTTTCCTCCAGATTTAAACTCTTCTGGAGAAGGGAAGTGTTCCTTAAGTGACTTTGGGCTAAGGTTCCAGGTGGGGGAAATCAGCAGTGCTATGGAGTTCCCACTCTTCAGGCATAATGTTCTCTAATTTTACTGCTCCCACATCTTTTCCTTCAGAGGCATCTTCTGGCTGATTAGGAACTTTATGGGGTATTTTCCCTCTCTTTTCTTTTCTTAGTGGATAGCTATAGATTAATGAAACATCAGGAAATAGAAATCTTTTAGCATTCAGGATTTAGACAAACTTTCTTATTGTAGGAATAGTCCTTTTCCAAAGGGGTCCCTTTTGCCAGTTGGGGTGCTCTGCTACTGGACCTGTTTGCAACACACAGAATTTGCTTTTTGAAGGTGTTAGCTCCATCTAGAGAAATACATGGTAATGTTCTTCTCTTAGTGAGAGGGATAATTTTAAGTCATGAATGCAACTTGTGATGAAAATCCTCAGCTTACAAATGGAAGTCTGTGTCTGTCAGCCCTGTACATGAGCACACTGCACAAACTGCAAAGTTATTGATGCTGTTCTGCAATCACATGTGTCCCTGGAAGTTCTGGCTGCTTTTGGATCAGCATTTTCATTCCTTATGTAAAAGATGTTAAAATAAGTATACAAGACTATTGCATACCCTGATTCATGTCCAATAAACACCCTTTACTCCCTCCTTTTCACCCCAAACCCCATGCACATTTCAGTGGGACGGACCCCCAGTGGATGTCAGTGCAGTCAGAGGCTACCAATGAGGATTTCCAGATGTAACTGAACCAACCTGCCTTGACCTGGGGATGTGGGGCTGCCTGCAGGAAGCAGAGTGCTCCCTTCGGGGGATTTCAGACCCCTACGAAGCAGCACTCAAAAATATCATCATTATTATTATTTTAATATTATCTGATTTTCACCTCCAGATGTCCCTTCCAACCTCTATGATGGGGTGAGCTCTGGGTGAGTTGCTACGTGCATTTGGCAGCCAAGTGCAGGTCTGAAGGACCGAGCTTGCCCTGTTTCCAGGAGTACTCCCTCTAGAACTCCTTTGCTCTCTCCACCTTCCTTCCCTTCTCCTGGAGTTGGTGTTTTGCATCACCGTGAACATCAGACATTTGGCCAAGTGCAGTAAAGTGATGAAGTAGCCAATCTACTTCCAAACCTCTGCAGAAGAGAGTCCCCTCCCATTCACTTGGGCATGAATCCCTCTTGGAAGCGCCCTAAGTCTTGTTGCCTCCCGCAATCCACTGTTAGCAAAGGACACGGAGCAGCACAGCTCACCCAGCTGAGCACCACTTCTGCCAGGGATCTCCGACCCCAACTCCCCGATTCTTCCTCAACACCAAGAAATCAGTATTTAATTCCCATCCACACCCAAATATTTCACTAAAAACCAGGTTCTGATAATGCCTAATCTCTTGCAAACTGTCTGTTAGGGTCCAAACCAGAAATCTAACGTGATTTGTCTTACCACTAGGGTCTGGAGCTTGCTGTATGTGCCTTCCCCCGTGCTTCGCCTGGTTCATCGTGTTGTTGTTGTTGCTGGAAGCCTGCTCCATCGGCGTCTCCGTGTTTTCGGTGATCTCGGGGATGATTTCTGTCGCATCATTTTTGAAAACTTGCCACCCTCCGGCCGACCGGGATGCGATTTGGATGAGGATGCAGACAGAGCACACAGCCCAGGAGATCTGCATGGTGGCAGCCCACGGGTCGGCTTCTCAGCACCCTGACAGCCTCAGTTCCCAGGCACAGGCAAATGATTCCCCTTTTTAAAATCCTTTTTAGAACCAAGCCAGCCAATGGCTGTCCAAAGTGGGAAGGGCCAGGCAGCCACTCATTCATCTCAGCTTTTGTCAGTGTGAAATAGGACGGTGTGTGGGGGTGGCTTGGTTGACAGGACTCTACAACTTCTGCCTCAAAACTCCCCTCGTGTTCTTGGGTTTTGTGTCTGGCAGCAGTGGTGACTGACAGGGGTAGGGTGCACTGCCCAGCCCCTCTGCAGCTTTTGGGGTCTGACATCTCATGTCACAAATGCACCCAAAGAAACAGGGAAGAGCTTCTTTTCAGAATGAGAAGTTGCTTTATTTAAAAGAGATCAGCCCCAAGGAGCCCTGCTGTTGGGGCACGCAGCCAGGTGCTGCTTGCTGAGGTGCTCTCCCTTTGTTTTTTTTGGTGGCTTATTTTAAATGCACGTGCTGCGGTGTCATTGCACGCTGCTCCTTCTGCTGATGTTTTGCACAGGCGTCGGGTGCAGCACATGGGATTATTTTAAACACAGGAATGTGGCCAGACTGATTTCCGTGCATGATGCAACCAAGAAGAAGAGAGAGCTGATGCCCTTATGCCCAGGGATAGGGGATGCTTTTCCCAAGTGTTATTAATGCACCACGTTCCAAAATCTCATCTGTGGTATTCTTTTGCCTTGCGGAACGGAGATGATAATGGGGACAGCTGCGTGATTTCTGCATCTCAAGGCCACAGATATTTCTCAGGTATTTACAGATGCTATCAGGCTAAGTACATTGATCAGGAAGCACCCTTCAGTGAGATCAGACCCTGCACTGAGCTCATCTGAGCTACTGAAAGCAAATGTGCACTCGGAGCAGCAAAGGACACTTGTGCATGTTCCTGCAACGTCTGCCGCATCCATCCCCGTGGAAATATTTCACCTAGAAGAGATTCCAAAGTGATTCACTGAACTTCAGCCATTTGAAAGATTCCTCGGAATGTCAATAACAGCCTGTGAGTTCTGCTCTGCCTCCGCGAGCGGCGGGAGCAGTTGGGGCTGTCTGGTTTTCCCCCTGTTCCTGTAGGGGACTCGTTACCTAAGGCTTGCATTCCATTCCGGCCATCCCCCCCTGCCCTGGCACGGAAAACAGGTGTCACCCAACGTGAAGCGGAGGTGCGCTCTCCCGTGGGGTGACCCTGATGATAAATAATCCGTTCCAGCAGCGGTGATGACCCGAGGCCGTTTCACCTCTTTGCCCTTCCACACCCCCAGACACACACAGCCGAGGCGTCTGTGCGCTGAGCTGGAGGAGCTTTAGCCCCGCTGCTCTGTGCAAGGGGCTGCGGCAGCACAACCGCATTTCTTTTGTTAATCATTCCTCTTTTCCCCAAAGCAAAGTTAGCGGTGCTCTCACAAACACCAGAAACCCAATTGCTGAGGCATTGCAAGGGTTTTTCCAAGTGCAGCTGTTCTCACTTCCGAATCGATGTTTTTGGCTTCCACACCCGTGCAGCAGCAAGGAGAGCTGCGCTGGGGCACCACGCGAGTGCCCACCGAGGAGAAAGCATTGTGAAGAAATGACAGACACCAGCTCGGAAATCATCCTTGCAGGATTGCTGGGCTTTGGTTTTATCTGTCTTTGAAAACAGGCTGGGCTACGGTGCTTCATAAGTTACCCTTGAAGTTGTGTGTGATGATCTGTTAGTGAGAACTGTTGGTGGCAGGTGGATGGCTGGACTGGATGATCTTGTTGGTCTTTTCCAACCTTGGTGATTCCATGATTCCGTGATTTTCCAACCTTGGTGATTCCATGATTCCATGCTTTTCCAACCTTGGTGATTC